>NC_041368.1:15199543-15499543 GCF_900634415.1 Cottoperca gobio
CATTCAGCCTGATAGATTGCTTAACCTGGCTTTGTGCAGTCACTGGGTCACTTCATAGTAAGGGACATATACAATTAGGTAGCAGTATGCATTTCAATTATCCCTGGTCTGCCCAAAGCTTCTTTGAGCACTGCACTGCAGGACAAACTGTTCCCATTCAAGTAATAAAAAAAGAAAAATTATTCAGCCTGGAATGTGATAACTTAATGCGTACATATACGGATAGTTTCTCTACACACCCCTTTCGCTCCTGCAAGTCTTAACACATTTTAAAGAACTATAAATACACAGAAGAACACAACATTTAAGTCAAACTGTGTTTTCATATTCAGGACTGTGCCCTATTTGTCGTTCAATGAACCCTTGGAGCTAGATTAGCTAAATTTAGTTTAATCTGACTAGAAAATGCATTTCTGATGTTGAACAATTTAAAAGCACTGCAAGCACCTCAAGTAAATACAATAATGAGACGTTCTGTTTTCATCAGATCATTTATGAGGGATACAATTATGAGATACAGTGAAATATATTCAAAGTATTTCAGATATGAGTCTTTCAGATACCACATAAGACCCAGAGCAGTCATCTGTACAAATAGCAAACAATTCCATTCAAATACAGCCAAGTGTATTTAATGTCCAAATAAGTCAGTAATATGTATTTTGACATCATTTTATTTACTTGAATGTGTTTACATAATTGCAGCAATTATTAATACATTAAGAAAAACACATTATTGATTCATAGAGAATCAATAATGAATACATGTACATGCACATGTACATGGACAAACACACACACACACGCACACACACACACACACACACACACACACACACACACACACACACACACACACACACACACACACACACACACACACACTTAAAACTCTCAAAGATTACTTTTGAATGGTAAAGAAAATGGTCAAGGGCTTGATTTCACTCTGTGTACCAGTGCTAGGGCTCTGGTTTTAATCTCTTTGGTTTTCAAAGAATAGACAATAGAATTGATGCAGGGTGGGATGCAAGAGGCCAGCGACAGGCTCAGCACACGCTGGTCCGGGTCAATGGATCGCACATAAAGCCCCATCAAGAAAATGCTGAATAACGGAAGGTAAAATACGGCAACAAGGACTAGGTGCTCAATGCAAGTGGCCAGAGCTTTCATCCTACTGCTTAGTGATTTCATCCTGAACACCGTGACCAGGATGCTGACATAAGACAGAATAATAAAAGTAAAAGGGCCCATCAGATTCACCATACTAGAAGCTGAAGCAACTGACACCTGCAATGTGTAATCATTACAGGCAAGTCTAAACACAGGCGCATAGTCACAGAAATAGCTGAACACTCTGACAGAATTACAAAAAGAAAGTCGAGTCATTATAACTATTGAAAATGCATTTACACCCAGAGCATAACACCAAGTCAGGCCGACAATACATGACATGCTCCGCATTGTGTTGATGGAGTTGTGACGCAGAGGGAAACATATTGCAATCAACCGGTCATAAGCAAGTATAGCGAGTGCATATGACTCCAAAACCCCAAAAGTGTAGTACATAAACATTTGCAACAGACAGAGGTTGAATGGAATAAAGTTGGCCTTGAAGAGGAATGTCTTAATCATGCTGGGAATAGTGCTTGTGTTTAAGATTACATCAATTACTGCGAGGTTTACAACAGCCAGAAATTTTGGAGTGTGTAAACAGTGGTTACGGGCAATTATATAGATCAATAAAATATTGAACACTAGTGTGACCACATAGACAAACGCTAGAAATATAATGTAGACACTAATGTAGGAAAATGTCTCAAATCCGATGATATAGAAGCCTGGAGGATGAATGATGAGAGATTCATTTAAAACAGTCCTGAGAGAAGACATCGTTGAACTCGGCAGGCTGGTCCACGGCGTCTGGTCCACGGTGTTTAAAAGCACTCTCGTCTAAAAACGAGGAAACAAATACATCTTATTACTTGTCCCAATCACATACTTCAAATGGACGCATGTACACTTTTGTAAATGTACACAACTTTTCATCCTGAGTGATTAATATAACACGCAACAGAATACAATGCAGTTTACATTTCACATGCCTGTTCCTATTGAAGACCATTTAATACAACGTGGCTCCAAATGTCTGCATATCTGACCAACTTACTGTGGAACTTATACCTTCTTCATATATCTCCTTGGAGAGTAGTGTATTGTGTTCTCACTTTCCTGCAGACAAAACAAACATGTAATTGTTCTTTTGTGTTTTGTAATCACCTCATTAATCTTTATCCCAAGAGCAGAAAAACATTCAGGTTATAATAACACTTAATACCACTGTAACCCAATAAGCAATGCTTGGAACAGTTTTATACTATTTCTTTATTGTCTTTACAAAGATTAGTTATTTAAACAAACCTTTATTTCCATCAGACAACATTACTAATGCATATGTATTAAGATACCTTTCAGTCGATTTGGGCGTGGGTGTTACCCTTTGATTGTGTCTTTTAATAAGGAATTAACCTCTTACCGCCGACTTTTATTGTCTTTCAGGGACTGTAGCAGGCTCAATTTAGTGAAACGGTATCAAATGAAACTATAAATCCATTGATACGATCCAAGTCAGGGGGCTAAATAATGCTCCAAAGTTAGGCTAGATTTTGTGAGGGAAAAACTGGCATGGCATATTTTCAGGGGTCCCTTGACTTTTCACCTCAAGATATCTGAATGGAAATGGGTTCTATGGGTACCCACAATTCTCCCCGTTACTGGCACACCCACGTTATGCTAATCCCAATGCAGTTTTTTGCATTCAGTACAAATGTATTTTTTTCTCGTCTATTTAAAAATCTGTATTTGAATATTTCTGCATACTGGGGTCCCTAAACAGTCATGGAATTGCATAAATTGGAGATGTCTGGAAAGCTGTGACTGTTGTGGATTTAATGAGCACAAATGTATTCATGAGTGATGCTGTTAATTCTAAAAGTAACCATTTCATTGTAGTGAGACCATTTTTCTGAAACTTGACCTCACTGAATAGAATGAGCTTCTGTGACTTCTGGGATAATCACAGCCTCATGAAACTTTTCAAACACAAACTACAGACCTATACCATTCAGAGGATGTTATCAAGTATCCGAATGTAAACCAGTAATGATGCTTCTCAACCCACTTCAGCCATTCTAACAAAGATTCTGATATTCATCAATGTTTTCTTATTTAGGTATGAACAGAATCCATGGAATCCAGAATCCTCTCCGGGAACCATCACTTTACCGTGGTGGAGAGGTTTGTGTGTCTGGAGCCAGGCCCAGAGGGAGGGCCCGACAGGAGCCCGGTCGGGCACAGGAAGAAGAAGCTACGTGGTGCCTCCCATCCATCCATCCTGTGGGCCCACCACTCACAGGAAGAACCGCTGGGGTGGGGTGCGCTGTCACGCGGGTGGCAGTGATGGTCAGGGACCTCGACGGACCAGACCCAGGCAGCAGAGGCTGGCTCTGGGGACGTGGAACGTCACCTCTCTGTGGGGGAAGGAGCCGGAACTAGTGTGGGAGGTGGAGCGCTACCAGTTGGATCTGATGGGGCTTACCTCTTCGCACAGTCTTGGCTCTGGAACCGTACTCCTGGATTGGGGTTGGAGTCTATTCTTCTCCGGAGTTGCCCAAGGTGTGAGGCGTCGGGCAGGTGTGGGAATACTCAGAAGCCACCGGCTGAGCGACGCTATGTTGGAGTTCACCCCGGTGGACGAGAGGGTCGCCACCCTACGCCTTTGGGTTATGGAGGGGGAAAACTCTGACTGTTGTTTGTGCCTATGCCCCAAACAGCAGTTTGGAGTATCCGGCCTTCTTGGACACCCTGAATGTAGCCCTGCAGGGGGCTCCAGTAGGGGACTCCGTAGTCTTGCTGGGAGAATTTAATGCGCACGTGGGAAACAATGGAGACACCTGGAGAGGCGTGATTGGGAGGAACGGCCTCCCTGATCTAAACCCGAACGGTCGTTTGTTGTTGGACTTCTGTGCTAGTCATGGAATGGCCATAACAAACACCATGTTCGAACATAAGGATGCTCATAAGTGTACGTGGTACCAGAGCACCCTAGGCCAAAGGTCAATGATCGATTTTGTGATCGTATCATCTGATCTGAGTCCGCATGTTTTGGACACTCGGGTGAAGAGAGGGGCGGAGCTGTCACATCTGGTGGTGAGTTGGATCAAGGGGTGGGGGAAGACTCTGGACAGACCGGGTAAGCCCAAATGGTTAGTGTGGGTGAACTGGGAATGTCTGGAGGAAGACCCTATCCGGGAGATCTTCAACTCACACCTCCGGCGGAGCTTTTCAGACATCCCTGTGGAGGTTGGGGACATTGAACCTGAGTGGGTGATGTTCAAAACCTCTATTGCTGAAGCTGCGGTGAGGAGCTGTGGTCTCAAGGTCTTAGGTGCCTCAAGGGGCAGTAACCCTCGAACACCGTAGTGGACCCCGGTGGTCAGGGAAGCCGTTCGACTGAAGAAGGAGTCCTTCCGGGTTATTTTATCCGGGAGGACTCTGGAAACAGTTGCAGGGTATCGACGGACTCGAAGGCAGAGGCAAAGCAGCGAGTGTGGGAGAAGTTCGGAGAAGCTATGGAGAACGACTTTCGGTCGGCACCAAGGTGCTTCTGGAAAACCGTCCGGAACCTCAGGATGGGGAAGTGTGGAACCATCCAAGCCGACCTTGCTGACTTCGACTGAAAAGGTTATCAGGCGGTGGAAGGAGCACTTTGAGGAACTCCAGAATCCGACTAACACACCCCCTATGATAGAGGCAGAGCTGGAAGCTGATGGGGGACCATCGTCAATTTCCCTGTTGGAAGTCACTGAGGTAGCCAAACAACTCCACAGTGGCAAAGCCGCAGGGGTTGATGAGATCCGTCCAGAAATGCTGAAGGCTTTGGGTGTTGAGGGGCTATCTTGGTTGACATGCCTCGTCAACATAGCGTGGAAGTCCAGGACAGTGCCTAGGGGGTGGCAGACCGGGGTGTTGGTTCCCCTATTCAAAAAGGGGGACCAGAGAGTGTGTGCCAACTACAGGGGTATCACACTTCTCAGCCTCCCTGGTGAAGTCTACTCCAAGGTGCTGAAAAGGAGAGTTCGGCCGATAGTCGAACCTCTGATTGAAGAGGAACAATGCGGATTCCGTCCTGGACGTGGAATAACGGACCAACTCTTCACTCTTGCAAGGATCCTGGAGGGAGCCCGGGAGTACGCCCAACCGGTCTACATGTGTTTTGTGGATCTGGAGAAGGCGTATGACCGGGTCCCCCGGGTGATACTGTGGGAAGGTGCTGCGGGAGTATGTGGTGAGGGGGTTACTTCTGAGGGCCATCCAATCCCTGTACGCCCAAAGCGAGAGTTGTGTCCGGATACTGAGCAGTAAGTCGAACTCATTCCCAGTGAATGTTGGCCTCCGCCAGGGCTACACTTTATCACCAATCCTGTTTGTGATTTTCATGGACAGGATATTGAGGCGTAGTCTTGGAGGAGAGGGGTTGCAGTTTGGTGGCCTGAGGATCTCATCGCTGCTCTTTGCAGATGATGTGGTCCTGATGGCGTCATCGGTCTGTGACCTTCAGCAGTCACTGGATCGGTTCGCAGCCGAGTGTGAAGTGGTTGGGATGAGGATCAGCACCTCTCCTTTTCTGAGGCCATGGCTCTCAGCAGGAAACTGGTGGATTGCCTACTCCGGGTAGGGAATGAGCCCTTACCCCAAGTGAAGGAGTTCAAGTACCTTGGGGTCTTGTTCGCGAGTGAGAGATTGGCCGGAGAATCGGAGCAGCGGGGGCGGTATTGCATTCGCTTTACTGCACCGTTGTGACGAAAAGAGAGCTGAGCCAAAAGGAAAAGCTCTCGATCTACCGGTCGATCTTCGTTCCTACACTCACCTATGGTCATGACCGAAAGAACGAGATCACGGGTACAAGCGGCCAAAATGGGTTTTCTCAGATGGGTGGCTGGCGTCTCTCTTAGAGATAGGGTGAGAAGCTTAGCCATCCATGTGAGACTCGGAGAAGAGCCGCTGCTCCTTTTAGTTGAAAGGAGCCAGTTGAGGTGGTTCGGGCATAGTCTAGTAAGGATGCCACCTGGCCGCCTCCCTAGGGAGGTGTTCCAGGCACGTCCAGCTGGGAAAAGACCCCGGAGAAGACCCAGGACTCGGTGGAGAGATTATATCTCTTCACTGGCCTGGGAATGCCTCAGGATTGTGATAGCAATTATTATATATTCATGTACCTTTCTATTTCTCGGAAACTATGCGAAATGATTTACTCAGCCGCAAGCAGAAAATGGCTATGTGTGCAAAGGCGTTACGCTCCCATGCATGCATCTGCTGTGAATGTGTCTGTATCTGAAATAATGTTACCAACTGCCATGGCTGTTATCCTGGTCAAGGCCTGAGACGGAGCAACAGTAAGAAAACATCTTACTCAGGACAGATGTCCCAACGGCAACTAATGTTTTGCAAGGTCACCACATACTGGATATAAGCTTTATGTTTTCTCTCCGTATTCAGCACTCTCCTGCAGACTCCGCTGTACTCTGTATGACTTGTGCCTCTGAGATATCAGAAGAAAATGTCAACGACAAACCTGGTTTTCCTTAACTTTATTGAACATCTCACTGAGAACTTTATTATAATATCGAAGAATATTCCACACAATTTGGTGTCAGAAGTGGGATCACTGCAGATCATCTACGAACACCGAGGACTACTGGTGGAAGTGCTGCCGGAATCCTTAGTGGATTCTCCTCTACCTCGACGAACTACACGATCTGAGACGAGAGGACCAGTATCCAGAGTGGGACTGACGAACTGTACGTGATCCAACAAACTAAATTTTTTTTCAAAAACTCTGGTGAGATGTATTATCATTAGACGACATGAAGGCTGCTCTACACCACCTCCCCGCCATTGAAAATGGAGGAGATGATTTTGGGGTACAATTGACTCTGTTCTGCCAACAATTCCAGCCCACATTTGTTAAACTAAACAAACTCCTCATGATGAAATTAGGTCCCACTGACTATGCAAAAATCAGAGAACAAGTAGGATTTTAACACGTCTTGAAACATCCAGAATGGATCAATAATGAAAACGGCGCATATAGAGATGCTCTCACCACACTCCATGGACACCTTGCAGAACAAATGTAAAAAAGGTTGACATGACAAAAATATCTGCTTGCCAGCAGAAAATTGACGAAGGTGTTCCTGATTACTACACCCACCTACACAAAGTTTTTCTTGACAACAGCGGTATCCAAGAGGACGACGCCGCTGAAGGAGTTTGGAACACCCATCTCCGAGCAGCCTTCCTCCAAGGCCTCAGGAAAGACATTTCTGACAAAGTTCAAGAAACATGTATAGGCTGCCAAGACGCTAACATCACCGAAGTACGACGTTATGCTATTCACCATAAGAAACAAGCTCAACTACACAACCAAAACAAAGAAGAAAACAGAAAAGCATCAAAAGAAAAAGCTCAGCTCACGCTCATGCATGCTGTAGCCACAAATGTTGCACCCCCTCATCAAGACAGGGGGCGTGGTCGTTTCAGAGGGAGAGGGAGAGGATTTTCTCAGCCCAGGCAACAAAGCCCGTGGCAGCGGCCACGTGAACAGGGATGTTTCCTCTGCGGCGACCCAAACCATTGGGTAAGAGACTGTCCATTACAACCACAACAGTCATCACGTGGGCGTGGCTGGGGAAACAGCAGAGGGTACAGAGGAGGAGGGGAGGAGGTCCAAATCGTAACCATCATCAGGGTTACAATCAACAGTCCAACTGGCAGGGCGGCCAACCGTCACAGCCATCTGATTGAATAGAGGAGAGGGGTCATGCGAGGCAGGAGAGGATGACGTCACCACCATCTGAACAGGGAAGTACAATACACCACACACCACACACCACACACCACACACTACACACTACACACCACACACCACACACCACACACTACACACCACACACCACACACCACACACCACGCACACAATCACTCATACATCAAAAGATACAAGAACTCATTTTGAACTCAGTCTGTACCTAAACAAGCAACGTATTCCATGTTAAGTACAGAAGAATACAGAAAAATGCCTGTTATACAAATAACTGTGTTTAACAAAGTGTTATCATTTCTTGTTGATTCTGGGGCAACACACTCTGTTATTAAAGCATCTGAATTACCTGACGTCAGACTCAGCGGTCGATCTATATTCTCTATTGGAGCAGGAGGGAACACCGTAAAATAATTATTTACTAAACCTTTAACATGCAGTGATCAACTCAATGGCATTAACGTAAAACATAGTTTTCTCCTCTCACCTGTCTGCCCACTAAATTTGCTAGGGCGTGATTTAATTTTATCTGAAATTCCTGAAATTCCCCCCGCCTTTCTGTCTCACACTCTGTACAGCTCCGCGTCTGAGCTGCCTGCTATTTTGAGAGATGTGCCTCCCACGCTGTGGGCTGCAGACAAATATGATGTAGGATTGATTAAATTAGCCAAATCTCAGTATCCCCTTAAATGTGAAGCTGTTGAAGGTATTAGACCTGTGTTTAACTCTCTACTTAAAGCACGCTTTATTGTCCCATGTTCTGACTCACCTGTAACTACACCAATGTTCCCAGTAAAGAAAATCAGAGACAAAGGTCAACCTGATGAATGGCGTTTTGTCCAGGATTTGAGAGCCGTGAATGCAGCTGTGAATGCAGCTGTTCATGCACGCTCCCCACTCGTTCCGAATCCTCACACCATCCTTTCTCAAATTCCTCCTGATGTTCTCATTTCTCTGTTGTTGATTTATCAAATGCTTTTTTCAGCATTCCTGTTGATCCACAAAGTCAATTTTGGTTTGCGTTCACCTTTGATGGAAAGTCATACACATTTACTTGGATGTGTCAGGGTTATTGTGAATCTCCTACTATTTACAACTCTGGGTTAAGAGACAGTCTTGCTTATTTGCAACTGACTCCAGGTACTGCTCTAATTCAATATGTTGACGACATTATGATTGCATCTCCCTCTAAGGAGTGTGAAGTTGATACAAGACTTGCATACAGACTTGCATTTGCATTTGTCCACAGAAGGCAATAAAGTCAGCCTGTCTAAACTTCAGTTCTCTCTGCCTACTGTCACCTTTTTAGGTCATGCCATTTCCGGAGAGGGGAAAACACTGTTTCCTAAAAGAATACAGGCTTTACTGTCCATTCCAAAGCCTGTCACAAAGAAACACATGATGTAATTTCTGGGCATGGCTTCCTACTGTAGATGTTTTATCCCTAACTACTCTCAAGTTGAGCAGCCACTTAGGGATATCACACACACTCCAGGCTCCACCGCTAACACAGTGCTAGTCTGGAATCCAGAGGCAGACAAATCATTTGTTAACATGAAAATGTTGTTGTTGTCTCCTCCCGCTTTAGGGTTGCCTGATCCAAACAAACCTTTTGTGCAAGCAGTAGATGAAAAAGGAGGATGCATGACGTCCGTCCTTCTTCAGTTACATGGCTCACACCTACGTCTGGTGGCATATTCTTCAAGCAAATTAGACCCAGTTGCAGCAGGCCTTCCAACATGTCTCCATGCAATCACAGCAGCAGAAAAGGCTCTGATGGCCTCAAGGGACATAGTTGCCTATGCTCCACTAACTCTGCTCGTTCCTCATTCTGTTGCACTCATTCTCCTTGAGCAAAGGACTAGCCATTTGTCGGCAGCCAGATATCTTCGCTATCACACATGTTTATTAGACATGCCAAATGTTACTGTTCAAAGATGTAACACCATTAATCCTGCCTCTCTTTTACCTCTTCCTACATACGGAGATCCTCACGATCTCTCACACGATTGTTTGGCGGAATTAGAACTCACCTGCACACCACGACCTGACCTCAGTGATGTGCCCCTACTCGATCCAGATCTGGAGCTCTACGTAGATGGCTCTGCCTCTTGTGACTCTACTGGCAAAAATATGGTTGGTTTCACTGTCGTCACTGCAGTTGATGTGTTGTGTTCTGGTTCTCTTCCCCCTAACTATTCTGCCCAAGGTGCAGAACTCTTTGCCCTGACTGAAGTGTGCCGCTCCGCTGCAGGTCAGGCTGTGAACATTTACACCGACTCTCGTTACGCTTTCGGTGTTGTCCATGATTTTGGTGTGTTATGGAAACATAGGAAGTTTCTCAAATCTGATGGTAAGCCCATTCTAAATTCCAAATTGGTTGCTGCGCTACTAGAGAGCATTTTATTGCCGAATTGCTGTTTGCAAATGTACTGCTCACACCCAGGCCATTGACCCCGTTTCGCAAGGTAATGCATGTGCCGACGCCACTGCTAAATTGGCTGCTATGAGATCAGATGTATATGGTTCACCATGTATGGTCACTCAGACAGCTCCCACCCAACTCTCCGCGCAGGTTTTCGCGTCTCTAAACGACATGCAAAAGCATGCCACGGACCGTGAAAAAGCTGTGTGGCGCTCCTGTGGTGCCTCTTTCACTCAAGACACAGGTGTGTGGATGGGTCCCGAGGGTCTACCATGTCTCCCTAAACATTTATTTTCCCATTATGCTAAATTGACACATGGGTTAGACCATGTGTCAAAAGGGGAGATGTTTGATGCTGTTAAAACTTTTTGGTTCACCAAAGGTTTCACCGTGGCTGCAGAGAAGCACTGCCACGCATGTGTTACCTGTCTATCTCAAAACCCAGGCAGAGCTATTCCAGTAAGCATGACAGCCGCTCACCCTCCCCCTACAAGACCATTTGAGCATATTATGCTTGATTTCATTGAGCTAACATCATCAGTAGAGAAGAAGCATTGTTTAGTAATAGTAGACATGTGGTCATAACGGGTTGAAGTATTTCCTTGTAAACATCAAACAGCAAATGTAGTGCAAAGGCACTAATGAATGAGATCGTGCCTAGATGGGGAATCCCTTCTAAAATATCCAGTGATAATGGTACACACTTTGCCAATGAGGCAATCACACAACTGGGTGATTTCCTAGGCATTGATGTTAGAAAACACTGCTCTTACCATCCAGCTAGTGGAGGTGCAGTGGAACGAGAGAATGGCACATTGAAAAATAAACTAGCCAAGTGTTGTGAAGACACAGGCCTGCCATGGACTAAAGCATTACCAATAGTGCTTATGTACATGCAAAAGAGAAAGAGAACACGTAACAATTTCAGTCCATTTGAAATTCTGTTTGAAGCTCCACCTTTCGTCGGTCTCGAAGCTCCTGGTCTTCAACCTCCCTCCACAGCGCTGTGTGAGGACACAATGTTGACATATTGAACTAACCCATCTTCTGCCCTTGCAAACATTCGATCACAGGTACAAGCTGCGCTCCCGCCGCCCGCTCAGAAACAACTGCACACCATCCAACCTGGAGACTACGTCCTAGTGAAAGACTTCAGACGGAAGCACTGGGCGTCCAAACGGTGGCAAGGCCCATTCCAAGTCCTCCTAATCACCCAAACCTCCATCAAGGTCGCTGAGAGGGCCACCTGGGTACACGCCACTCACTGCAAGATTTGCAAACTACCTCCACAACGACCAACAGTCAACATCCCGAGCAAGTAAGAAACAGACGACAACAAGTGACGTGCCAAGTCACCGCCAACACCACACTCGCACCTATACACATGTACACATAATACAGTGATATGGAAAATAATGTGCTGTGCGGTTTGATTTGTTTCTGGTTCCTCGTCTGCTCTGTTTTTCTGTGGGGCCTTATCAATATGACATTGAGAGCACAAGCTACAAAACATTAAGTTATGTGTAACTCAAATCCGCAAAATGGTCTCGGCCCCAGAGCCCGAGGCAATCAAACTTACACTGTTAGGTGATAATACTGAATATCCTGGATCCACTGCCGAAAAACTAAGATCGCGCACCCGAAGACTGTAGAATTCAATGCGGTTGAGGCTTTGACCTCTTACAAGCACTGAGTGAAAAACTAAAGTCTAAAGCATCATCCTCTCTGAGGGTGCATTTATCATCAAACAGTACATAATGACTACAGACAAAATAACTTTCTGCTGCATCTGACACCTCAGAGTCTTTCTAATGAACCCAGTTTGAGATTTCATCATCCGAGAAAGCAGGTTAATGGGCCTTCTCGTAACAAACAAACCTTTTACTGTTTACCTTTGCCTAATTAATCTCACCTGCATCTATTAGCAGATCTTGCAGACTCACATTTGGAGGGAAATGGATGGGAAATTGGGGCCCACTGTGTACTGTGCTTTCCCCCAAGAGCACCTAATCTGAAATAATGAGTTAAGTTTCTTTGGCCACACAGAAACACATCGTTTGATTTTGTAGAGGTTAAATTAAAAGTTGGATCACAATAGATTGCGCAACAAGGTGATCAACAAATAATCAAAGCGAGGATTTTACTGTAGACTCACATGCTAATATATCTGTTTCATAACCATCTTTGGTCTCCCATGTCTGACTATACACTGTTTAGTAATAGGAAAACATTTTTTCACAATTTGTATAAACTTGGAGTGCATGAATTGACAACAAAGTGTAACGACATTGACAGCGAATAGCATTTCCCGAGGGGACTTTTATCACCAAACAGGACACGGTGACCCCAGACAAAAGGATTCTCTCCTGCCTCTTTGACTCCAGGGAACCCTGCTAATGAGCCCTATTTGTGATGTCATTACCAAAGGATGCTGGTTAATGACCCTGCCTGTAACAAACAAACCTTTTACTGGTGAGACTTAAGCCTAATTAATCTCATCTGCATCCATTAGAAGGTTTTGCACTCTTGCAATTAAAACTTGAATGTAAAGGGAATGGGTCTGCACTGATATTAAAGAGTCATTAGTGTTCTTTAAAATCTCAAGTATAAACCCGCTAATAGTCTAATAGTCACGTACCTCTTCTTTAAAGGGTTGTAGGAGATCTCAGCCCCTTCACACCATTGATACCCTTTCTGAAGTTGCCTTTCTATAATTAGTATTCTAAGTGTGATAAAGGTGCCATTTAACTTTAGATTGTGTTCAGGTACTTGTTGCGTTGGCATTGGACACAAACGATTTACTGCAAAATCACCAAAAGGAACGTAACTCATTGGAGAATGGACCGAAAGCTCACAAGACAGCTAGAAGTTACTTGTGTGCAGCAGCAGAACATTCAAAATGCTTCTAAACAACCACAAAAAATTGAATTTCTGCTAGTAATGATGTTCTAGGTAACCATAATCAATCAATAAATGTACCATCGAATGTTGGGTTTTTAAAGCTAGGTGTACGTAAGCCTTCAAAAATCTCTCTATAAAACATCAATATGGTATTAAAATGGTGAAAATATAGGAGGCACCAGAATTGATTTACCAACTACTGGATTTGACTTTAAGGATCCACCTCTTGTCTGGATGTTTGTGTCATCACCAAGTTAAATGTATAAGAACCAGGAACAATCCAAGTGTGTTGCTCAGTTATTGACGGCTATTATACTCTCCCAATACCTTTTGAACCCAGTTCAGACAAGTTATCTGCTGTCACAGAGTGCCGATCCCATACCAGTGCTCTCTTTATATACAGTCAATACTTTTCCCGAAAACTTTAAATTTGGTTACCTTACGAACTAATTGGGACTGTTTTTATGTAGGGTAACATGAGGCCGGAAGTTGATGCAACGCCTAAAATAGTCAGTGACTAAATTAATAATATCAGAAACACAGAATTCTTTAATGATTTCAACAAAGAAACTGTATTTAATGTGGATCAAACACAACTGGATGAAGATCCGCTCAATAAGGTCAGGGACCATACTCATGCTTTCAAAGTAGTTCGGAAGTCCAACAGTGTAATAGATTCTTGAAAACGTTTTGTCCAAGTTCATCATATGGGTTCTAACAATCAACATTTTGACAGACCATCATGGTAAAGATGGGTGAGTCAGTGTCAAATTATTAGGGAGGCTTTGAAAATAGGAGAAGTTTGGGATAAAGCTCAGCCAAGAGCCCAGCATGATCCATGAGAACAGACGTCTTCAGTGTTATTGTGCAGAGCAGTAAACAAACTGTGCAAAGATTTACTATCAGCGGGAAACAACTCGATATAAAATTCTAAGTTAAGGAGGCACTATCAGTGCTGATTTTTTAAATGTATTTATTTTTGTCTGTCATTAAAGAAACTGTCACTATAATACGTTTGTATTTGATCTAAATTGGTCAAATTATTAGTTAGTACCGATTAGCAATCATCCTAGAACTATACTAAGTGAAGAAACTGTTTTAACATCACTTCCTGTTATATAACATGACAAGACGCATTTTTTAAATTATGGACAGAGGGCTGTAGCATTAAATGTTCATATTATGAGGGTTCAAAGGAAGGATCGATATCTGATTGTTTGTCAGTCGTATTTGAATCGAGTGTCAAAGTGTAATGTCTCTTTAAAGTATTTGCATTCCCACTTTACCTTCTATTTTAATGAATGAGGTAAGAGATTAATTAGGCAAAATGTTCAACAGTAGAGGCTTTGTTTGTTTGCAGGAAAGGTCATTAAGCATCGTTCCCCAGTGATGCCATCACAACTGGGACTCATGAGAGAGACTCTTTAGAGGCACGATCCTTTCGTCATCATGTCCTTTTTGATAATAAAATAAAGTTGTAATAAATTCCAAGGGGAATCTCATGAAAAGTGTCCGACTGCCGGACAAGACTTTATATAAGTACTTCTAAAAGAAAGGCAATAAATAATGATATAATTAATGTCTTCCTGTTTCCCTGCTTTGCAACTGTATTACATGTTCAAGTCAATTCATGTTTGAGTAGAATTCCGACCTTGGCTAACTCGTGATGCAATTAACCCATGACAGATTCTGTCTTGATGATTTGCACCAGGAGTGAATTTATGAAGCTCGTCTGGCCTTTGATTTATGTAGGTTATTGGTAGAAATAGAGGCCTTCACTCCAGGCTCGTGATAAAGCAAGGTCGAGGAACCTTCCTTGAATTAATTTACGAGTAGAGCTCCAACTGGAGATTTGGAGTTTGGACCATGGATAGCGACTTTTGTTAAACAGTTGGCCACAGGCTGATTGTAGGGTTTTCAAAAAGAAAGACATGTCCTCATTGTCAAAATGCTTTTACCCCAAATCACCTACTTTCCGTGTGTTTAAGTTTTATGTGAGAATAACATTTGAACAAACTTCTCGTGCTGTTAACTAGCAGTACATGTGATTTATGGCTGCACCTAAACGGCCTGATCTACATTTATTTAATCCTGGCGTTGATTTATGATTCTTTTCGATCCAAGGAAATGGATATAAATTGAGCACTTGTGTGTTCACTACAGAGAGCCTGCATGAAATTGATGTCTGAAACTTTAAATATAATTAACTTTCTCTGGGGACAGTCAGCACAGATGGCTCTCAGCTGCGTGAGCTCCACCGCACTCTTTACTTTTATCAATCTACACTAACTCCTCCAGAAGCAGCTCTTGGAACTTGCAATGCTGACTTTATGGTGTTTATAATGTGCTGTAATAAAATCACTGCTATCCGTAGCCTAAACATGTATAATACTGTATATTAGATATATATTTATACCTTTTACTTAATGTAATTGTATTATATTGATTACAGAATCCTGTAAATCCAACATTTCCAGCAATGGCCTAATGAAGGCAGACATAATTAAAGGGTAACAGTATAAATGATGTGGCGAAATATATATATGTCAACTATACTTAGAAACCTGAAGACATGGACTGTCCACAGTACAATTGTTTAATTAACTTGAACATTGCAGAAAAGCTAAATAATACCAAGTAGTGAGCTGTTCTTCAACCTAAGAACTATCGCCCAAAATGTCACATTAATTACCCAAAAGTGAGATGTACAGTATATTAGTGTATTATTCCCATGCCCTCATGACACCTGAAGTTTGCATTTATGATGAACATAGTAAAATCCATATATATGATGCAGCTTTTATCATCAAACATGTGCCTTCAAAAAATCAACAACGCTCTCCTCGCTCTTTAACTCCTTAAATTTTCCTAATGAGACTAATTTGGTGTCATCGTCAGAACATGTTAGTTAATAATCTTGACTGTAACATTATTATTTCTATTAATGCCCAAACATGTTTGACCTACCAGATAGTGAGTCCTTTTTATATAGACTGAAATTAATTAAAATATTTTCTTCATAGAAAATCAGATAAGCCTCCATTGAGCTTCATATGTATATATGTTCATATGGTAATATTATGTCTTATCTTGAGGGGTTTTTAATTATTTGTGGCAGGAAACAATATCTAATTATAACCGCAATACAGACACTGATGTTATATTGTGAGATGTTATATTATATTGCATCAAATATATTTCCACATCATTAGAAACACACTGCACAATAAGTGGTGTGACCACACCTTTTGTACACCTTAAGGCCATTATTTGTTTCATTACAAGTTTTCTGAAATGTTATGTTTAAATAATTCTAATGAGACATCGTCTAATGCTGTCTTTTTTGTGAATTTAGGACTAATCTACAGACACAAATAGACAAATTGTATAAAAATAAACACCTTAATGTTTATTTTTGATGTTTAATTTCCTTTAGTAAGAAGACATGTTATGGAAGCAAAAAAGCCCAAACTATTCAAATTGACCAGTGCATGAAAAAAATCGATGTTTTGCCTGTAGTGTCTCACCTAAAAACACTTGCCAGTTTATTTTGTCTAACTGCATTATAGTCAAATGGCCACATGGGGGTAGTAGTTGGCAGATTGTAATGGTTTTAGGTGAAGTACATTACACAAAGTTAGAGTGCACTCAAATACGCGTTGGATGACATAACAAGGTTGTCGTCTTTTGAACAAAGTAATCGTCAGCCCACAGAACATAATGCTGTATCAGGCATTTTATGAGAGTGTGGTAAAAACATAAAACTTGGACTTGACAGAACTTTGTTTGTGATGCGTTTTCAAATACATTGGTGAGGGTTAGAATGGTGAAGTGCTGTAATGTGGATGCATGTTTAAATTCAGGATGTAATTAGTAGGCTTGAGATTGTGTACCGAGAGGAAGGAGCTCTTCAAATGCTCCCAAAGTGACGGACAGGTTGTCAGAGCAGATGCTGTTTTCTCTGAGATAACGGGCCAATGTTATGACCGCTCAGAGGATCAGCAGCTTCTCTCGAGCGAAGGACAGCATGAAATATTCAAACTGCTGAGACAGCATCTTTTTTTAAACTGCCATTTGAACAAGTAAGCAGCGCATCACACACTCTCAAGCCGGCCTGCTGGCAGCTAATTAGCGGAGCTATAGTGGTGGTGTTGATGGGAAGGACATTTAAAGAACACTTAACATGTAATAAGTAGGCTTAGAATTAGAATTGCTTTAGTGAATAAAAAGTAATGCATTGAATTATATTTGTTTTTAGGGTAATAATACCTCAGTGGTGTGCTTTTGTCAGATCTAAGGGAGAAATGTAGAGCTGTCGGTCTGATATATAGACTTCTGTTTAGAAAAACAAGCATATGAAAGCTGTGTGTACAAACGGTAGAATGCACACATACTAAAGCCAGGACATTAGCCATAATTAGTCAGATTAAACATCTTCATGGCATTTTTCTGTGTTCACCACTGATTTCAAGATATCGTGAAGGATTCAAACTGAGGCACAAAAAGTGTAGGTTCTTCTGTTACTAACATTTGCTGCTGAGTAAGGCATTTCACATCTAAATATTCATTCAAATATTGATGGAGTGATTTCTGGCTATACTTGTCCTTAAGAGGACCGGCCAGACAGTAAAAGTTTAATTAGTACATCTTAGCAGCGAAGAAGCTGCTGATTATTACATATTCAGTGCCATAGACATTTGTTTGAAATATTTTTTATGAAATGACATTGCCATAAGGTCATGAGCAGGTGTGTCTGTGATTCATTAGAGAAGCACCCATGATTAGCCTTAGTGGAATTTGGTACCTGGATTATATCTTGTGCATCAGCGTCACCTTTTCAATTATTCCATTAACCTGGGATGTGAAGGATATTTGTGATTCCTGTTAACCGAATTATCCAATCCAAACTAAGCACCTGCGCCTAGTCGGAAAGAACTTGATTGAAACTAACGTGTGAAATCTGAGGAATTAATGTTTGTCCTTCTGCGACGGATTAAGGTCAAAACTCTCTCCTATATAGTAAATGTATTCCACGCATTGATTACTTCTGCTTAGAAACTGACAGACACCTGAAAGGATTTAATTAGTGTATAGATCTGAGACAACTGTACATCTTGTTAAAACAGAATATGTTCTCCTGGTCAAAGGCCG
The DNA here is from genome assembly GCF_900634415.1 of Cottoperca gobio. Taxonomy (NCBI): domain Eukaryota; kingdom Metazoa; phylum Chordata; class Actinopteri; order Perciformes; family Bovichtidae; genus Cottoperca; species Cottoperca gobio. Next base: position 15,217,897 of record NC_041368.1, read on the forward strand.
ATCGACCAGCCAACTGTGTTGATCTACAGCACAGGATGAATAAATAAAAAAAACAGGGCGGCATTGCAGTCGACCTCTTTAAAACCTGATGTGGTCCTGATCAAAACCCACATGACCTTAGCTTAGAGGCCAGACAGAAGTTCACAATATCGCAGAGCAGTATATTGGTTCCCATGGTTTGTAATTACACTGCAGAGTAGTCAGAAAAATGGAAATATTGACTGGAGTAGTGCAGGTGTACACTGGGATTTATGCATTAATTCATAAACATCTTTCTTGTCTTGTACAAAACGTTTATCATACGTTGGACTTCTTACTGTGCGTAACTTTTGGATGTATGGAGTCAACAAAATAATATGATGATATGCCAAATGCATAGTATTCCCAGAGGTTGCATTTATCATCAAAGAGGGCACGGTGACCCCAGACAAAGTGATTCACTCCTGCCTCTTTGACTCCTGGGAGTCGTTCTAATGAGCTCCAATTATGATGCCATTACCACTGAATGTTGGGTAATGACCTTCCCTGTAACAAACAAACAAACTTGCTACTGTTTAAATTAATCCCATAAGAATGTGTTAGGAGTCCCAAGCCAGCACTCTACCAATTAAAACTGGAAGGGAATTTGTTGGTCATTAGCCATTAACGTTGGTCTTGAAAGAGGACATTTAATTTCAAGTAAACATGGTTATTGTGAATTGATCAACCCTTCTTTGACACAAATTCAGAGCTGTGTGCGTTTAAAAAGATACCGGTGACTTCCTCTTCGGGGAATCCCCGTCACCATCTTAAATTCTAATCCTCCGAAATTCGCAAATGAATCTCAAGCGGACTTCTGTGAGATCAACCTTTCTTGGGTTGAGGGAGGAAGCAAAGAATGACGGACTCTAGAGGAGCATATTTACCCAGAATGCATTGTGATCCTTCATTATTTCCTCTGTGCTATGTGAAATATCAATTGATATACATGTGTACGTTGGAATCGGTAATGGTTTGACGTTTTTCAACACAGGTGGCAATATTATGTTTCAGTGCCGAAACCAAAACACTATTTTATTTTTATACTTCACATTGAGCATGTTTGTACTAATGAAAAAAATGTCAATCTTCTCAAATTAATCTTTGTAGCAGCAGTTCAAGATTTAAATCAGGAAACATCTAATCAGAGTACATAAATCTAAGAATCCGACCACATATTCAACGGCAACTTTCGGTACTCAACAGTTTTCAATTCTATAGCAGTAAATTGGCCAATATGAGCTTATTGCACATACAGTATATCAGTATTGATATATGTGTCGCCCAAAAGGTAATAAGAAACTGCAGTACGTCATTCATATTTAACCTTTCACAATTACATAGTTTGGCTATCAGAGAGCACTGACAAGTATATTTAAAAAAATGTTAATTAGGCAGTGTTAATGGTCTTGTTCTTCCTGTATCCAGAGCTGAAAACGCTCTAATGCCGCTCAAAAACAGAACTTCCTTGTTCTCCTCACATGCATTGCAAAGTAACTGCGTTTCAAACAGCAAAAATAGCATACCAAAATATAAGTGCAGAGGATGTTTTGGATACATTTGACATTGTTTTGGCTGGAGCAGAAGAACTTTATCTTTCTCAGTCAATATAGCACACACTGAGGCATTTATTCCTTCAATTGACATCAACACTGATTCAATACCCACATAAAAGGACCCAAATGTTCTCTTTAATAAAAAAAAGGAAATGTAAATGACCAGAATTAAGATTGCTTGTTTATGTTATGTGTTTCTGTTAAATAAAATAACCCTACCAGCTGCTGTCTCCTTCTGTACGTGAACATTTCTATCGACACTGCATCAGAACTGCAATACATTTCTGATCGCTGTGACAGCGTGTGAAAGAGTTGGGTTTTAAAAGTAAAAGAACTCTGAGAAAGTTCTGGCTGCAGGTGTTGTGTGGGACAGTGAAAGAAAAACATTAGTAAGAGCAGGGAAATAGAAAATCACATTTGCTTTCAATTCACTTTGCTCCATACAGACGAAGAGGTTAGCACACGGTTCCTTTCCAATGGAAAAGTAATTCCAACATTTCACTGCTAAAATCGTGCTCTGAAACATAATCCCTCTTCTACTGTTGGAGATCATAGTTACGTTTAACTTCCGTAGTGTCTAACCAGACATATTTGATGCTCAACCTCTTCCTGTCCACAGAAACACCTCTGCTTCTCCCACGATGCCAAACCCTTTCATTTATTGTCACAAAGCAGCCGAGACACTTCCACCAATCAGTAACCAGTAATCACCAAACTGCAAACTGGCAGACTCTTTTCTTTTTTTTTTAAAGCTCACTTTACAAAACTTGTTACATTCAGCTAGTGATGCATACTATTCAATCAGCGGTTGATGAGCTATGAGACATAATGGTGAAAGTGTTCCTACGGAGGAGCAGCCGTTCAACAATAAGGATAGTATCTTCACGTTCATTTTAAACATTTCCCGTAGCTTGCAGTTGGGGCTTTGGCCTCCCAGACGTTCACATAAGGAGGAGGAGGATGAGTCATAGCTCTTCATAAGTCAAGCACATTTGGTGCTTGGACTAAAGAACTCTAATGAATCTTTTCTGCACTCCCCTTTTCTTTATCTGTCTTCTTCCGTTCTTCCTTTTTTACTGGGCTCAGCTTAAACCCTGTCCCATGCGTCCTTTACAAAGTCACTCAACTGGATAAAGTCATTTACCTGGATGAAGGGGAGCGAGAGAGAGGAATAGACAGAGAAAGGGAGGATGGGCCATGTAGGGCAGAGAGGATGTCTTTGACAAACACTGTATTTCTAAGGAGAATTTAGCAAAATGTCCGTTGAAAAAAGAAATGGAGAAATTACAAGTGCAGTACACAGAGAGGGCAGAGTGGAAGCCAGTTAAATACTACAGAAATGCACATTTAGTCTTGTTGACCAACAACAGAACAGACTCTACCTCTTTATTTATGTCCCAGAATCCCCCCAAAAGTGAAAAAAGCTGATGGTTGAAGAGACAAATGCCACATGGTGGAAAGAGAGAAGAGATGGCAGCAAAAACAGGTTGAAGATTGTTAAAGTAACAAAGGAAAGATCATTGGATATCAGTTATTTAATTAAACAGATGGTGCACAATTGCTTAAGAGATGATTAAAACTAAGATGGTGATTACCATAAACATTATACCTGATAAACATTAGCATGTTGGCATTTACACTGTGAGCATGTTTGCATGCTGATGTTGGCATTTAGCTCTGAGCCCAATGTGTCCTATAAAGACGCCAGCGTAACTTTATACTCTGGTTACGTAGGACATGCATTAACAGCACACAAACGCATATGCACACACACAACTTATTTATCACTCACTGTCATTAGTGTAATCTACTTGATGTCCCTCACACACAACTGGGTGTTTTGTTCCTTTAGTGATGGATGTCTTTTTCCTGACAGTGTTTTAGGGCTTTATCTCTTAAAGCCCTGCATCACCGTCCTGGAGCCCTGTTGAGAATTTCTCTCCATGATATATGAATATAATTGAAAGTGTATGATGTCAAATTGAGTCAAGTCAACATACTTGTATCTTTGAACACGGCTTTTCCCAATAATTAAGTATGTCTTGTCAGAGTCCATACACAACATGACAGTGTGCGGTACACCGCCACGTCACCTGACATAACAAGTGACAATGTCTCACATCTAGATGTCATCGTTACTTTAAGGAAGCTCCTACACTGCTGACATGATGAAATCATCTCATCAAGAGTAAATTGGAAGTGAAAACGATGATCAACACCAGCAAAATACATGAATACATGGTGTCTATCTATTTATCTATTCAATTTGTTATTGAATGTTCTTAAATCTCAAACGTCTCACATGTTAAAGAACAGAAATTTCTATTTATAGTATCTAGTTATTAACGACGATTCATTTCTCGCCTCATTGTCTTAAATCCGGTGATTAATTACTTTATTTAATGAGTTTTAGGAGAGTGAAAGCAGGTGACATCACACCGATTCCAGATAGTGTTGTCAGCCACCTGCTCCCATGCACATACACTGCACATTCACTGCCCTCCACCACTGATGTGAGGTGACATGAGTAAAGAAGGCAAACTATTACTTGTGAAACAAATAATCTTAATAAATATCCCTGATGGTTTCACAAAAATATGTTTGTTGCTTTCACTTTCATCTGTTCATCACACACATCTTCCGACTCTCCTGCTGTTCTCCAGCGTTTAATGTTTGACCCTTGGTTCCAAAATCCGCGATCGTAATGCAGACCTTTAGTGAAGCGGGTTGATGAGCTCCGGGCTGCAGAGAGATACTGACTTCACAGGTCGATCGTGATTTTCCAAGGTTCATTCGTCACAGTGCTGCTGATGAGATTAACATTGCCATGCCTTTCTGTATCTCCCCATGCAGACCTCCGCCAGCCTTGGACTCTTTGATACTTTAAAAAGAAGCAGATTAAATGGTCCAGACCTTTTCTGCTGAGCCCAGAGGTGCTGACGGTGTGACATCTTACTGTAATTAGGTTATACTTACTCCAAATTTCACATGGAGCAGGTGCACTCATTCACACCTGCTTATAGCTCATTTATAACAGGGAAACTTAATGTATGGCACAGTGCTGCATAAAGTCAACATTTCCTGACAGTGATGATAAAATGAAGGGACGTAAACAACACCGCTAACTCGCTGTTTTTTATTTGACCTTTTATTAATGTTTGGTTTGGTTTTCTATGCCTACAACAATCACATGCATGGTTAGATTCTGTCTCTTCCTCTTTTACCCCTTCACTGATAAGCTGACCTGGTGTCAAATAATACACGTTATTTTCAGAGATCAAAAGCTGATTGGAAAGACAAGGTTGGTAAGGTATCCCATGTTCTTGATGATGAAATATGACAGTTAACATCGCCTGCTTGCACAAACATGGCACTTACCAGCTTGCCCCATTTTACCTGCCCCTGTCTCTCACTATTTTGCATTATGCACTCCCCAGTAGATTAGAATCAGGAATACCTTGTTCTCTCTGAGGTGCCCTGAATGTAGGCCATTAGTTCGCAACAATTTGCAAGGGCTACAGTTTTTAGTAATTACTCTAATTCACCTTTCCATTCCAGCTTTTAAAATAAAAAAAATGATATATACCCTTACTGTATATTTGTCACTTGCTTAATAAGATAAATAATACTAGGTTAGTCTGACAAGCTGCTGTAGACTGTGCACGTTAACATAATGCATGAAACGATTATACAATATGTACAACAGTACTTAGAAGTTTAAGTATTCAGCCTGTGCAAGATGAATACTTAATAGTCTCTTATAGTCATTTAACTGTGTTTGGCTATATGCATATCCCAGTGTGAGAGGGATAACGCATGAAGTTCATTGGCCAGCTGCTGAGAATTATGAAAGTGATTGGAAAAACTATTGATTTTGACTGTAACAGGACACTTCGAGGGAATTTCCCCAGATGTTTTGACGTTACCTCCACTGCCCTTTCACTACACGGCATTGGCCAGATGTTTCAGTAGGTTAAACTGCCACATTGGCCAGTCTCGGGTCTGAGTCCTGCTCATAGCGGTAGTGGTAGACCTCCATCTGGTCTCGGCACGCCTCTCTGATGTTGTTGAGCCACCGTTTGATGCCTCCCCGGTTGAGATACAGCACCATGAGAAACACCACCCCGATCAGAGCCAACACTATACCGAGGAACACGTATGAAACCGCCTCGAGGTTCTCGTTCATACAATCCACGTCCTCTTCCCGGAGCTTCTCCACAGCAATCCCCCTTTTGGCCTCCGGCTCGCTGCACAGGAGACGCCCTGCATCCGGGCACTGGGATGAGTTCTTCAACCAGTAGTAAAACGCCTCCAGCTCACAGTTGCACCTAAACGGGTTTAAAGACAAGTAGACGCGTATGCGCCTTTGCTGGTACAAAATGGTTACATTTTCCCCTCCTATGCTCTCTATTGAGTTATTCATCAGCACTAACGCGTGGAGATTATGCATATCTAATCGCAGCAGGGGAATAGATTTAAGCATGTTTCCCGCCAACTCCAGTCTGTGGAGGTTGCGCAAACTTTGTGTGCTAAGCGCATTTGATAGCTGCTCCGTGGCCGGGGGCAAAATAGAGTGGTTTAGGTAAAGAGAGCGCAGCTCCAGTAACCCGTGAAAAGCCCTGGCTGAGATAAACTCCAACTGATTGTGGCTTAGATCCAGCAAATGCAATCGGGGGAGTCCCAGGAAGGCGTAAGGTTCAATAGCCCGTATCCCGTTATAGGACAGGGAGAGTGTCGTAATCTCCAACTCCGTCCCGTTGCTCATGAACGCACCACGCTGTAAAGTTGAAATGTTTCTCCCCTTGAGTATCAAGGTGGACGTCCACTCCGGAATGTCTCCCGGTACCTCGGTGTCCTCCCCGTCACGGCAGGTCACTGTCCCTGAGTCTCTGGCACAGATGCAGGACGACGGGCAAACATCATCCGTCCTGACAACAACAAACAACAAACACGCCACTGCTGCGTAATAGAAACACCACTGATTCCAAATAGAAAGAAGACACTTTGAATTGTCGGCACTGTAAAATATCCACATCTTCTCCCTCATGTTAGTGTCAAAGCTGGTTTATGCCGGTATGTCTGGCAAAGAAGGTGACCGACTAGAGTCCTCTCAGGCATGTAAAGTCGAATCAGTCCGGCTTCGCTTACTTTGGACTGTCAGTGTAGAACAAACGCTCTTTCCACAGTCACCTCGGTCCTCTATGTCCCTGTCCGGAGAGAAGATTACTTTTCATTGGGATACTTACGCATCGGTACGGCAGGAAGTGCCGAGTGTGGCTGCGTGGAAAGCTGCTGATCTGCGCTCCCTTGGTGGTATTTTTTACGCCTGTCAGAGAGAGAGAGAGAGAGAGAGAGAGAGAGAGAGAGAGAGAGAGAGAGAGAGAGAGAGAGAGAGAGAGAGAGAGCCTATATATTAAAGTTGTATTATATTATATAAGTAAACTAATTTTAATGTTGATGTGAAGTTGCATGAAGACTCAGTTATTGTTGTAATTTGTCTATGAGATAAAAAACACCAAACACAATCCTCCAGTTTGAACGATACAATCAGATTGTTTATCCTGACATAGATGGTTGCAGGATAATTGAACTCTAAAAAAGTTTGTTGTTTCCTTTCCACATCACGTTTTCCATCATTACAGTCTTAATGTATCTTTTGTTTGTTGTAAATCAGTTGCTGTAATTATGTGTGCGCAGTGGAGCCTGTTTAATGGGGGCGTTGGTCAGTTCTTTCCAATTGATCTCTTTTCCAAAGGAAGTAAACTGGCTTTTGGAGAGTTGGTCACGCTATCCACGTCTACAGCATAGAGTTGGCAAACAAATCAATACGCTTGAATACATAAGCTGCTTCCAACTCGGAGATTTGCATGAGCATGTGGTGCGGGACTGACATGGGACTGGGTCTGTCATGTTGTCTCTGCTCGTGACTGAACCAAGGACTTTACATTTGAGCCTGGAAGTAATGAGGATGTAGGGAATTATACTGTAATTATACTGTGGTGGTTTGAATCTTGGATATAAGGTGCTTAGTGATAGCACAGCACATCACTAAAATGCAATACTCCTTTTATCTACAATTGAAACAGGGACAATATTTTGACTCCACCGAACCATATAATTATGACACAGATAAGCCAGAAGAAAAGGGAATGTATTTGTTTATTCAAGTATTTTAGTGTTCAGCAAGAAATAGAGAGCGATAGAAAGAAAGTCTGCTCATAATAAGACACAGAGAGTTCAGCACTAAAGACAGCTCCACTCAGCACAACAGTATTCAGCATAAAGAAACTTGTATTTTTGCTGTGTTCAAACGAAGCAATGAAAGAAAAAGACTACAAATAGAACGATGAAGGGAAGAGAAGAGGAATGCAGTTTTGTTCTTCTTTTTAACCGACAACAAATAAAACATGAAAAATAAATACAGAAGGAGACAGGAAAGAAGATAGATCCAAATGGCAGAGCAGTGCAGTTAGTTCTGAGTACAGGATGAAAGAAGGAGTGTGAAGAAAGGAAAATACATAAAGAAGACGGGGAAGAAAGTCTGTTCAAGACAAGAGAGAGATTCAGGACCATGGATAGCACCGTGGAGTATACTGTATAAGATACTGGAAGTAATTGATAAGGGAAAGAAATACATGCTAAATGCTACTTAACAGTATCCATTACTTAATGTCACGTGTGGTCCCATTTATAATAGACATTGAACACAAAAATAACTTTCAGGATGACCTGACCACAATGGACTATTAACAAACCAAGTTCAAATCAAACCATTTGGGATTTACTTAATTGGAGCAAATGCAGAGTAACAGTAAGCTGCTATTACTCATTTAACATCCTGACACCCTGGTCACAAGGAGCGCAACTATAGGACTGTTCTTGTTTTACTCTTTCTGTGTGTGTGTGTGTGTGTGTGTGTGTGTGTGTGTGTGTGTGTGTGTGTGTGTGTGTGTGTGTGTGTGTGTGTGTGTTGTACGTCATCTGGATGAATACATTGCTTGCTGTGTTTATTTCAATGAATTAAATCCACAACACTATGTATCCAGCCTGTATGCTAGTCTCAAAGTGCCAGCTGTATGCACAGGTATACTATGCACCTGACAGTATGTGTGCATCCCAAACATTACGCCCATATGTGTTTGTTTAACATCCCTGTCTAGAACCATCGGCATTCATCGAATACTATAACAGCCACCACTCTTCTGGCTTCAGGCTTTCCTAAAACAATTGGAACCTGGCTGTAGATTTGCACCCATTAAGCCACAGCAGCACTAGTAAGGTAAGGGAACTGATGTTGGGCAATAACCTCTCGAGGTCTCAAATCCTCCCGCAGTTGTCAGAGATTGAGATTAATGTCCGGGCTCTGTGCAGCCCAGGTCCAGTTCCTCCACACTATCTGGGAAACCTTTTCTTTATGGACCTGGGTTTGTGCATTCTCATGTTGAAAGATGGACAGACCTTCCCAAAACTGCTGTAACAAAGTTCAAAGCACACTGTTGTCTAAAATATCAGTGTAGGATCCAACATTCACATTTCTCTAAATTGGAACTAATCAGAATCAGAATATTTTGTATTGCCATGTAGGTTTTCACCTCCAAGGAATGTGCTGTGGTTAGTTGGTGCTAATCGTCAAAAATATAAAAAAATTGACAATATATACAAAGTATAGACCCAAGAGGCCCAAACCATGAAAAACGAAAAAAAAGTAAACATGTGGAAGAGTATCCACATACTTTGGGCACAAAATGCACGGTACGGCTCAACTTGACACGACTCGGCTCTCTTTTGGTACCAGGTACTTTTCAAAATGTAGTTTTCCACTGCAGATAGTGCCCCCTTTAGTGTGATCAGCTGTTTGTCGTGGCAACGCCGCTTGAAACTGCGCAAATAGAAGACTTGCTGAATCATTGTTTTGGAAACATAACAGAGGAACGGCTGCACTTCGCCAATTGTAAGGTGAGGTTGAGTGAAAAATCTAATGCAATTGCTATTGAAAGTAGTTTGCTGTTTAAAAAACACAGGGTTCATGCAGGATGTCCCGTGATGCGCTAGTGACAATTCTTTCTGACCAATCAGTGGTTTGCAGTCACCTGTTAGCTCACTTGGAAACTCGGCTGAGGTGGTACTACAAATATTACTCAGTACCAGGTACTATCCACAACTTTTCCCAATGGAGAACCCAAACAGAGCGAGTCGCGGCGAGTAGAGCCGTACTATGCTGTGAAAACGTGGCAATAGTATATAAACAGTACAGTAGAATGCAGAATCACAACTGAGTCAATGACGCTACTTTTATCATAAGGGAATAGGCACAGATATGACAGTGATATTGATCTAATCTAAGTCAGCAAGAAAGCAAATAAGCATATTAATCAAAATAACAAACAATTTCTTGAAAGGACAATAGGAACCCTAGAAGACATATAGGCCCAGTGTTTGTGTGTATTTAACAGGGCTCATTGCACTTGGGAGCCTTGAGCTGATTGCAGTTCGCTGTCATGCTCATGAGCACTAAATCTGGAACGGCTGGACAACAACAGCAATGGTGGGGATATAAATATAGACACTGTGAGAGGTAGAGCAAGAGATACTGAGACAGAGAGACAACAAGTCAGAAAGCGGAAAAGAGTGATGGAGAATGGCCGTACTGCTGGTGCTGCTGATAAGCACAGAAGGGCCATATTAATGTCAGTTTGTTTTTCCTATTACAGCACATGGTATATTATTTCTTCCACCAAACAAACAAGGACATCTGCTCAGTCCTCCTCTTCTCCTCTCAGGACTCGTTCGCCTGCTCCACAAGTGTCCGCTCTATCTGCCGGCACAGAGAGCTGATTTAGTGGTGGCTGCTATTCACAGGCTGTTGCTGGGATATTGTTATGGTGCCCTCGTTGTGACCTTCAACTTGACACTGAACCTTGTAATTGATTTACTCAAGGCTGCCCATCCCTATCTCCTGACTACACTTTGTGTGTGTGTGTGTGTGTGTGTGTGTGTGTGTGTGTGTGTGTGTGTGTGTGTGTGTGTGTGTGTGTGTGAATGAGTGTAAACTTGTAACCAGTTGCAAATAACCTTGGCAGGTGAGTTTTCCTCATATCTTCAGGTGTGTCGTTATTTGATGGCTCTGATGCACATGCTAATTTAGCAGCAGCATGCTGTTTTTGTGTGTGTGCATGTGTGTGTGTGTGTGTACTGTGCAGTATGTATGCATGATTACATTTTGTGTGTGTAGAATTATTTGTCCACTGCAAATTCCACTCACACATTTTGATTTCCTCCTTCATCCTTCCTGCGTCACTCGTCATTCATTAACCTTGTTTTAACAGCCAACCTGATCTGTTTTTCGTCCTCCCTCCAGCTGGTAAATGACTGACACATGCAGGACTTCTTCATAGTTAAATACAATCAAATACGACCCAAGTAAAGGACAAGAGCATAACACAGCATGTGAAGACTGTGAAGACTTCAAGGCTTGAGGCTATCAAAATGCACAAAATACTTGGTCCAGTCCAGGATCTCCCAACATGACTCAGCACTATCTGGTACAATATCACACAGAGAGTATACTGCGTGAAGGTGCAACAATAGGTATGTAGTACCTTTATTGACAGAACTCACATTTACATGTGTTACATCGCTTATTTTAAATTGTATTTGTACTTACTTTTTAATGCCAAATTTCCCTTGGTATGAATAAAGTATCTATCTATCTATCTATCTATCTATCTATCTATCTATCTATCTATCTATCTATCTATCTATCTATCTATCTATCTATCTATCTATCTATCTATCTATCTATCTATCTATCTATCTATCTATCTATCTATCTATATCTATTTTTCTTGACCCTCGCCAAAGGCACATTTGCGATGCCCTTTGAGTGGGGAGGGATACAACATTATGAACAACTGTCCTAATAACTCTTATGTTTTGCAGGTTTTCGTTGCGACAGCATCAAAAAGATATAACGCGTAAAGCAACTTTTCCAACTTCTCCCAACCCATGTTCATGCTGCATTCAGAAGCCCCCTCTATAATGACTTTTTAATAACAGATTTGTTTCTTTAACTACTACATCAAACTGCTCTTTCCTTCCCACAGTTTTGCAGTATAATATTATTAATAGATTCTGTCCTTCTTTTTACCTTTGACAGATTAGCAATGTTCATTTTGGTTTTGCATGAAAAACACTTCAAACTCAGACAAACATTTATTTACTTCTCCGTAAAGAGTCAGAGACTTGCAATAACTTTGTTAGCACTGATAGCTTTGTATGTGCAGGATCATTACTGTCTGGAGGCGCACACACTTACACTGATGCTGTCCGTTAGATGAGTGCCAGGGGACTTACTGTGGTACACCAGGGTGCTCAGTGGTAACAGCAGTTAGTTTCATTCTTCCTTCTTAAAATCCTTCCTTAATCTTTCTCCTTGCACTGTGTGTGTATGTTTCATAGTGTGGGGTGAGAAGTTGAAGGACTCTGTAAAAACTGTGAATAATGTGGTTTACACACACACACACACACACACACACACACACACACACACACACACACACACACACACACACACACACACACACACACACACACACACACAAACACACAGTGGTCTTATACTATCTGATCAAACATAAAACTAGCAACACATGTGAACTTCTATTTGTCTGCTCAACCTGTCTCTAAATCTTTCTATCCGCAGACCTGCACCTTTAACAGTACTCCACTACTGGATGAATAAGAGATGGGGGGATGAGGGAGAAGAGGATGGAAGTGAGCGAGAAGTGAAGAAGTGCAGTGGAGTCCGAGCAGAGCCAGTGTGGGGATGAGGGTGTAAATGGATCTTGAGGAGCCGGTGTCTCCTGTCCCAGGACCATTAATTAGTCATTTAAATTTGTAATGGAGTGAGCTGGAGCCAGACAGACACAACCGGCCAAACAAAGCCAAATCACTCATTCAGAGGAGTTAGCTGTGGCTGTTGATCACTCTGTGAGTGCAAAGCTATAAATGATGTTGTCATGACTTTACATATGATTGAAGCGACTACAAGGAAACATTTTGTGTTAATTTTTGCCGGCTCCTGTGGACAAAAGCAGTAGTGTTTCCACAAGTGGCTACGCCTCGCGTCGCGTAAAGGTCTGGATCTTGCTAGCTCCTGCATTTGTTTTGGAAGTGAGTGAAAGATAGATGCAACTTATTTGTATTACCGTTTTTCAAATCCCATAATTCTCTCCATCTGTTCAATGACCGAGCAAGGTTGACTCTTGTTTTCGCCCGTGCTCTATCACTGTCCCTTTTAGAAATATTCTTTGGTACATTTCATACTATTTTCATTTCATTCTACATAATTCTATGTAGAACAATCTCATCCTGTTTCCTTTGAACTGGCTGAAGTGAAAATGTTATCAAAGGCTCTTCCAGTCTGTGTGCCGCAAATCATTTTGCCAGATTTTGCAGGAATTGAACAGCCATTAAGAATAACTACTGTATATAGAAATAGCTAATCTTCTCACTGATTGTCTCCTTGCTTATGTAGGTCATAAAGAGGCATCAAAACAAAACAAAAAAACAAGGTAAAAGAGAATATTAAAAACAAGACACATCCAAGCGCTTTATTTTCATAACATTTTCTTCGTCAGTTTTTTCTTTATACATTATAATATTATGTGATATGAAAATAATGTAATTTAAATAATATAATAGATATGATATAATATTCCATTAACCATCTTACTTGCCTGCTTATAATGAAAAGTTAATATCCCATTTCAAGGTTACAGATGAAGGATGTTTTTAAACCTTATAGTCACAGTGATGCATAAATTCATAATTTTACACATTACAGTCTTGACTGGGGACATATCACGCAGTGGTAATCCATAGTCATCAAAATCTTAAGATTTGGAGTCTGAATGCTATTTGATCTGCAAATAAATATTCCAGGGAAGTGGTGAAGATCATATCCACATGCTGTATATTCCTCTCTAAATAGATATGAGGGGTCTTTTGATTCATTACCAATGCAGTTAATTCGACTTCACCTGCACAAGTCAGAGTTTTATTAATTAAAACTCAAGAATCAAAGAACACTGACTTTGTCATGATCATGTAACAATCAATTGATGTGGATACTGACCAGCTAAGAGGATAAGTAGATTTAATTTCAACATATACGAGTCACGGATGAGTTTCTTACGGTTATTATGCCATGGTCTTAATAAAAAATGTTGTTTTTTTGTAGTTCGTCTACTACCACAGATTCGTGTACGTCTCAGTTTGGGAATATGTTCGAGCATTTTTTCATCCTGTTTGGCTACAAAATAAACCTTTAGGATTTGAGGTCATGAATGTGAATAAATATGATCATAGATCCGGGGTGATATGAGCTGATAGGCATGTAAACAGATACATTTATGTATATATTCAACCACCCAAAGTCCCTATGGCTTTACACGGTTTGAATTACACAATAATGACTCCTCCAGTAGCCGGATGGATTAGTTTACGTCTCCTCCCGGTCCATAATAACATTACATTTCTAACGATCATGTAACAAACAAATGATATGGATACTTGGCTTGCAATGTCTCTATTTAGATTGAATTACAAAACGGTTGATATCTGATGTTCAGGTGACCGCTGTTTGTCTTTCTGGCTGTCATTGACCGACGACACAGAGGTCCCCATGGCAGTTAAGACACTCCTGCTGAAGGGTGAAGTGTATCAGTGACACTGGAAAGTGAACTGTCTGAGTCAGGGCAAGACTTTGGCCGGCCACCAGTCCTATTAGAAGGGGTTAATCAGTTCCAGTGGTTGGCGATCGTGTTTCAGTATATCCACTATACGGATATAATGTTTTGGAAAAAGGAGAATTGCTTCCATTTGTCTATTAGATAATTACACTATGAATACTGTACTGTATGTGTTCTTTCTTTCTTTGGTACAAAATGTAGTCAGTCACTAATTTGAGCTTAATAATTGTGGTGATCCCATATAAGCCAAAATTAGCCTTATATTTGTGATTACATTTCAGAAATGTATTATCTCAGGATGAACTCCTTGAGATGTATCATCTCATTTTCAAGAGAGTCCGAAACACACCAAAGAAATGGTAAACAAATAATACAAGAAACAATCATTTGTAACACAACAATGACAAAAATCAAAAAACTGAAAAGCAGACACAATCGAAAGAAAAATAAAAGTTTTCCATTTTTAAATAAAGAAACAGTGAAAGCATGAAACATAAACAATTTGATGAGAAAATAACAAGAATTAAATTAAAGAGAAATTATGATAAATAACTTAGATTTACTGGAAACTTATTCCAATAAGAAGGAGCCTGAAACATAAAAGCTTTGATACTTCTTTTATCTACATAAAATAGTGCAATGCAAGAAAAAAGTCTGTCCATTTGTTTAGGTATACAGTAGCACGGGATCAGAGTTAACATTGGTCAGCCGCAGGGTGAGGATTTGGGTTTGTTTAAAGTCAGCAGTCCATCGAGGTCATCAAATAATCAGGTGGACAATGTGTTGAAACGTTGGTTACCTAATCGTTAAATACCAGCGCTAGGCTATGTAATCATAGTCAAATATAGTAAATAAAAGGACAAATAAAGGACAACGTTGTTTTTATAGCAGAGACATGTGCAGTTCCGTGCTGATTGTGACCTAGCCAGCCTGACATCACTCTCTCAACATCTTTCAATAAACCTTGGTGCTGTCAGGCTGTCCGGAAGGGGCAAATTAAGAGATAGTATTTATGTGTGGCATAGCCAGGCAATCAGAGTAATGCCCTCCATCCATCAGCAACCAGACTGCTCATTACTTCTCAATCAGGGGGAACTTTCCATAGCAAACTGCTGCCGTTCTGCATTGCATCCAGGGCAGCGGGATACTGTGCAGATGGATGACCAGAGACCAGACTGTAGTGCTCTCACCTCTTATCTCACTTATTTAATAATTAATGTATGTGTAGCTGATGAGAGATGTGTGATGAGAGATCTCCACGTCTGTGCAAAAGCTGGTAACCATCAAATACTGGTGGAAATTAGTAAGTACTTAAGAAATGAAGTACTGTACTGAAATACAATCTTTGGGTATTTGATACTTTACTTATTTGTGTAAGTGTATTCTTCTACTGTACCACATTTATTTGACATTAATATGATAAGATTATAAAATACAACATATTATCATGGATTCCCATTCTTGTTACTACTACTATAACTATTACTACTATTATTACTATTAATTCTCACTGGTCGGTCGATGTTCTTATTTCTAAAAATGTTTTGTCAATGCAACTTCCGTGGAAGCTCATGCGATGTGCGGCGCATTGTGTGGGAATGAAATGTGCTATATAAGTAAGTTTTGCTTACCGGCTTCATTACGGAAAAGTAGTCTCTAGGTGGGACCCTTGTTACATTTATTGTGACCAGTTCCAGAAAAGTCCAGAATATGAAATTTGTGTAGTTGTGGTATTTGTTTTGTCCCTGCGCCATTAATCACCTCATTATCACAGAGACTTATTTTGTAACCTAACACCTAGGTTGGGAGCCACTGAACTAAACAACCTAGCTCCACACAAATGTGTTAAAACTAGCTCCAACTAGACTAAGCCACTTATTAACAGGAGGACCAGCAAGTATTATCCCTGCTGTAGTGTTAGGACACTTGAACACGACACCAATTGCCAACCTGCTCTGCAGCTGATCTTTTCATGTGAAGGGAGAAGGAAATTTCCCTACAGAGAGCAATAAAGAAACACATTACATTGCAGGGGGAGGGAGGGATAACTGATAAAGGAGAAGCATGTGCAGTCATCCAAGTCATCGGGGGAAATGTCTTCATTATCCATCCACGTTTCACCACGGTGCTGAAAATACTCGTGCCATTACGTCCGAGAACAGAGCGGGACATTTGCAGAGAAAAGAAGGCTCGGATAGATAGATCTTACATTTATTATGGTGAAGCTTATTAAAAAAGGGGAGGTCATTATTTTTATCTGGAGAGTAGCGAGAGAGAGATGGACCTATTCTTAGCTTTTACCCCTGTGGCTGATCGACAAGATGGATCTACAGTTTTATGTGAGCCTGTTTTAGAACCCCAAGCCTGACTGCCAAACTACTGCTTCATCACACATTGGTTTGTCAGATGAACAGTTATGAAAAAAAAAGAAAGAGTTGCAGTTCTTCAGTTACCATATGCTCCGTGCCACAGGCGGCAGCGTGGAATGCTGACGCCACAACATATAAACTAAGTAAATAAATAAGTTTCCCCCAAGGGGCGACTCAATATTCCTCGATATTTTTTATTAGCTTTTTTAGGCACCTGGGTTAATGTTCCCTGGAGGGGGATGAATAATGTCAGCAGTATTTAGCTTTCATATCTGGGAACATCATAACAAGAGAGCAGAGGCTACACTCTGGGGATGGGAGAAAGCAATCCTCCATAGAGTTTGTCAACAACATCTCCTCCCATTGAGGAAGATAATGTGATGTAAATTAAACTAAAATTATGCTAAATAAAAACTGCACTCATGTAAATACGAGCTTATAAAATTGCTGAGGATTTAAATGACAATAACCAGCCGATATAAGGTTAAACTTAACTTACTCACAAACAAAGAAACAAAGAAAGAGTCTTGAGCCACGTTTGGCTGCACAATGGTTCTCTGCGCTAAATGCTAACTTTAGCTTGCCAACCACATGCATGCTCACAATTACAATGCTAACATGATAAGGATAAGCAGGTGTAATCTTTGAGCGCCCCAACGTGCTAAGATTTCCTAATTAGCACTAAACACAAAACACAGCTGAGGCTGATGAGCAAAAACCAAAGAATCTGGAATTTCTTTCATTTTGACCTAATAATGGCGCTATTTGAAAAGTTTAAAGATCATCAAAGTTATTACAGATCATATACAGTACATACAGTACGTACATACAGTACATACAGTACATACAGTACATACATACAGTACATACATACAGTACATACAGTACATACAGTACATGCATACAGTACATACAGTACGTACATACAGTACATACAGTACATACAGTACATACAGTACGTACATACAGTACATACAGTACGTACATACAGTACATACAGTACATACAGTACATACAGTACATACAGTACATACATACAGTACATACAGTACATACATACAGTACATACATACAGTACATACAGTACATACATACAGTACATACATACAGTACATACATACAGTACATACATACATACAGTACATACATACATACATACAGTACATACAATACATACAGTACATACATACAGTACATACAGACAGTACATACATACAGTACATACAGTACATACATACATACATACATACATACATACATACAGACAGACAGACAGACAGACAGACAGACAGACAGACAGACATCGTACATTTTGGTTAGAGAGTTGTTGAAACATTTCACTTAAAGCCACACATGTCAACCTCATGGTGGCGTAAGAGGAAACGTCAAAAGGATCATCTATGTGAGCAGGATTCATCCTCTGGGGAACATGAATATTTGCATAAAATATCATGGCAATCCATCCAACAGTTCAGTCAGGTTCGACCCACTAACTGACAGATCAACATCCCAGTGTGGCTAAAAATGCAGAATATTATAGTGCCGTTCAAATTGTAACCTTGTAGGTTTCGGGCTGCTTAGTCATAGGTGTGTGTGTGTGTGTGTGTGTGTGTGTGTGTGTGTGTGTGTGTGTGTGTGTGTGTGTGTGTGTGTGTGTGTCATTGTGTTCCAGCAAGGTGATCAGACTGTTTTAGGAGAGTGATTGCCGGTGGGTGTACTGGCCCAGCTGACCCTCACCTTTTCCAGTAGTGTCCTCACCTCTCATGCACACGTGCCAAGCCCCTGAAATTACACCAGCCTTCAAAGACATACAGTAGATCGTGATTCTCCTTCAACTCGCAAGCCTCCTCTCTCTGTCTAATAATGAATTGAATGTTGAAATTGTAGCCTGCAAGCTCGAGCAAAAACTAATGAATGTTTCTATTTTTGCTCCCGCACAAGTCGAAAACAACCAAGTATTTCCAAACTGTTTTAAATACGTCATTGTACTTTAACATTTGGTGTTGTGTGACTATAATTTACTGTCAGCCATTTCCATAATAGTCGGTAATAACCTTGCCTTCTTGAGAGATTGATGGGGATTTTATTTTTACATGAGCAACAGCCACATTACCATCGTCTGCATCATGTATCAGATGTCGTATCTGTGGAAAGAGAGTATGAAAGATCGAAGAGACTGACTAAAGGAACAAATCCACTTAAAGGCAGATGCAGACATCGGAGAGCTTCAGGAGGTTGGAGCTCACAGAGAAAGTGAGTGGCTTATGTAACTATGAGGATGGAAGGAAGTCAAAAGCAGATATTTTGTCGGATAACGTCGGACATGAGATGAAGTGCAGGTTGAGGGATTTGCACTGAAAAGGAGATCAATGGGTTAAGTACCACACTTATAATAAATTGTAAACACAAATAGCAACCCCAAACTATTAAAGTTTTAAAAGAGAGAGCATAAAGCTGAACAGTTCCAGGACAACATTATTGCTTGCCTTTTGGTTTTAGTTTCAATTTGTCTTTTGGGTTGTGTTTCTGAGCGTGACCTTAGTAGTGCTGTAGTGGCAATGATTGTAAGTATTCTGCATCTGCTCTTCTATTGGTCAGATACACTGACAGAAACATCTGCAAAGCTAAGCTCCAAAGCAAAAACTCAAGAAAAGACAAGTGAGAAACACAAACCAAAAGACAAGGAAAGTGAAACTCCACCAATTCTACACATCAAGATCAGTTTACTTGTCATGAGGCGTACCTGAATGTACCTGTGAAAAGGGAAAAGGATCTGGAGGATCTGAGTGATGTCATCAGGGTTAACACGGCTACACATGTTTGCTGTAAAGAAACTAAGAGCGCTGCGTTTGAAAGATGTGGAAGTTTACCAGGCAAAGAGGGTCAAAAAGAGTTCTTAAAAAAGCTATTATGTGCATTGTGGGAATTGTACCAACCCGAATTAGAAACTATAAGTCAGAATTTCTTAAAACAACAACAATTAACAATTTTGACAATTCTTCTATGGATTGGAAAAGTCGGTAAATCCACCAGTTTGGTCCGAACTGGAAATTTCTCAACAGCGCTTGGTGGGTCTGTGAACATACTTTCATGGTCTACAGATGAATCCTACTGACTTTGGTGATCCCCTGATTTTCTTCCAGCACCACCAGCAGGTTCACATTGTGCTCAGAGTGAAATTCCTCAATAGCTATCACCCAGACTCTTCACCTAGTGGCATTATCACGTACATTTTTTAAATTTGTCTTGATTTATTTATTGGTTTGTTTTTAGTTATATAGGGCATTGCACCCTCACAGAGCCGCTGGTATAGCTGTCGACTACAAGTCTGGTTTTAAATCTGTCTCTTGTGATCCCCATTCTTTACCATTCCAGACATACCTTCAGACTGAAGGTCAGAGTTCATTGTTATGGTTACTAGTTGTGTGTATAATTCATGCAGTGTTGGTTGTAATGTTTAAGACCGGCGGCTTAGAAGAGACAAGATGAGTCTGTCAGTCTGTGTTACAGATATTGACGCAGGCCTTGTCACAGAATACACACGTGACAGCTTTTTGTTCGCGGTCTGGCCAATTTTGATTGCATTATGTATAGCAAGACATCTGATAAGCCCGAGATCTCAGCCACTGGAAATGGCCTCAAATGGCACTGGACTGTCAAATAAGAAACCTGTGATACTGCAACAGACTGACTGTGTTTATCTTTCTCATGCTCCTCTTCCCTCCCTACTTCACAATATTTAGTTTGCGAGTGTTTTTCCTTTTGAACATGAGCTCACATTTTCTCCCTGAGCTCCTGCCTGTTATAGCAGCTTAGAAAAAAAAGAAAAGCAAGCAAGCAAACAAACAAACAGAAATAACTCAGAGAACATGACTGTGATTTTAGATCTTGAGATGTTCAGAATTTGAATATGAATAGTCTTTAATATTTCTAGGATTACTATCACAGCTATGTTATCACTAGCTCTACTTTAGGGGATGTTAAGCAACATCTCCTATTGTGTGCCGTATCTCTCTTTGTCAATGTAAGCAATGTTATCTCTCGCTCTACAGTTTTAGATTGTAAGCCGCATCAGTGACTCTCTCTGTAAGAAGACATTATCTGACAGGTCACGTTAACATTATGTTAATAAACAGTAGCTCATTAGAGGACAAACTGTACAAAAAGGGACGTGCTTTGGATTTGCTAAGAGGGATTTGAGCGGAAAGTGGAATTATTATATCAGGTTCATTTAAATGTAAAATCTGGGTACAGACTGTAGTCAGCATGATTCAGTCAATTCTCTGATTACCAAGAGAAGAAAAGAAAATACAACTTGTAGTTACTTTGACTTTATAGAAAGCATCCGAAAGTATGTTTTGCATGTTTGTATAGCTTAGTTTGGCAAAGACAAAAAACATTATTTACTGTATGGCAAAATGTGCAAAAAAATAAAAACAAAAGTACAACGTTAATATACACACAAAATGAAATAAAAGATTATCTTGGGTTATAGAACATTGATTTCGAACAAGTATGGACAATGAAATGCTGTTTACAAATACAAAAACAATACAAATTACAAATGCTAAATCAACATACATCAAACATTAATACCAAATACAAATATGTCAAAATGGGCAAAATACACAAAAATAGTAACATATACAAAATAGCAAAGCAGTTAACACAAGATAGCAAACTTGGTTCAAAGTTTAAAGTGAAAGTAAAAAAAGTGAACAGTGCAGATATAAAGTGGCAGCAGCATATAAATGGCAGTGTTGCACATAAAGTATGCTATAGGTGCATGTCCTTGGGTATATTGTCCTTCAGGAGTTTATTGTTTATTGTTCAAGGCTTTGATAGCCTGTGTGAAGAAACTCTTCCTCAGTCTGTCAGACTGTGATTTGTGGCTGTGCAGGCGATTGCGATCACAGCCACACAAACAGCACGATGTTGCGGTGGTAGGGGTCCTTTATTCTCCTCCTAGCTCTGCACCTCCTGTTGTAAAGGCTCTGCAGGGAGGGGAAGGCAAGATGATATATTTGTCTCTAATACTTTTTGACAATTGATCCTTTGAGTCCCTTTTCAAGGAGAAAATACCAAACATTTAATGTTTCCAGGTTCTCGAATGTGTCTTACGTTATAGTAAATTTAACATTTTGGTGTTTTGAACGGTTTGTCGCACTAAACAATACGTAACTAATGTCACATTAGGCTGTAGCATATTGTGATGGATATTTTTATGTTTATTTTAATTTATACACCAAACGATTAATCTAGAAAATAATCAGCAGATTAAATAGATAATGGAAATTAATTGCTAGTTGCAGCTAAACTTAGTTTTCTCTGAATGTCTCGGGTTTCAACAAAGTTATATATAATATTGTTTCATTAGTGTAGTCCCAGCAGCTCTTGAATAACTTTACTGTTTTCTGGTCCTGAACCTAATATTTAGCAGGAACGTGTCTGTGTGTGTAGCCTTCGCTCACAACTCCTCATGCTGATATCACCAGCTGCCTCTCCCGTGAGTTTTTTGTCTTGACCTTGACTTTCTGGAAGTACGTACCCACGTCTGTCAGATTGGCTGCCCTCCAGATACTGTTGATGTCTAACTGGCAGATGCCTCAGGAGTTCCAGCTGTGATCGAGATTGTATTGTCTTCACTCAACATGAGCTTTCAATCATCTCTGAAAGCCAATGACCCTCTACAGCAGGGGTGCGAGTAATCAGACCCCTTCTTTTCTTGCTGTTGTCGTGGCACATTAGCGTGTATTCCCAATCCACCATTTATATGGAAGGTTACTAATTGATTTCCAAGTTGAGAGAAGAAAAAAAACTACATAATGCTTTAATAGTACTGGCTCATAATAACTTTTAAGTTGACGGTACAAAGGTCTTGGGGGACACGGGATGAGTACTGTACATTCAAGAGTCAGAGCTTCTTCTTGCTTCACGGCCATCAAAGCATGAAATTGAATTTGTCGGTGGATAACTGCTGCCACCTAAAGGTCAGAGGTCTACCTATATGTGTATGTAGTAGCTTGAATTTAAACATTGATTAACTTTCAACAGTGAATACCTTTTTAGTTTTTTATTTGCTTCAAATAAAAAAGTCCACAATCAAGAAAAACACAGCCATTTAATGTGGTTTCATTTAGAGGAGTACATGTAACCTGGTGGATCTGATGCCAGACTACCACTGAAGCATGACATTGAGATTATTAATGGATACTTTCGGACACCAAGAGGTCAGAGAGCCCCAATCAAATGAATGTATACCTGTGGCCAGTTAGAAACTTTGCAGACTTGCATGTAGCTTCTAAAACAGAAGAATGATGTACTGTATATCAGTGTAAAAGTACCTGTATATATATATACATACAAACAAGTGTGTATAAACAGTTACATATCAATTTCTTACTACATACAAATACATGGTCCAAAAATAGAAACGTTCACATATTTTCAATCACATTGACTGATTTCAAAACTATAATTATATTGTAAAGATTTCCGCTCTTGTGTATATGCAAGACTATTCTCGTAGACAGTCCTCCATAGCTTGCAGCTCCTGTAATTCTTGACAGTGAGGGCCACCGTGAAGGCAGAGGAGTTGTCTGACCGTGGGGATGACGGCGAGGGCTGGGCCTCTGGCACCACTGGGACAAAGATAGGAGAGAGACACAGAGCTGTAATTTATATCAATAAATGTCGGTCAAAATAGTTGTTTTATTTGCATGCACATTTAACATCAGACATTTAAATAACGGCACGCCCTGAAAATTGTCCCTCACTGTTTAGTACAAATCACTCACCCGTTGAAGTGTAGCTGAGCTAATTTGAAGAGTTGTCTACCCAATTCAATACTGTCTTCTCCGTACTGGAAGCCAATAGCTACAGCGCTTCTCTCCAGATGTGATGCAGCATTATTCCAGTCACCTACAGGAACAGCAGAAAAAGTAAGGAAAGCAGTAAGAGGAACAATCCAAAGTGACATCCCAGGGTGTCTGAGAATGTTGTTATTGGTTTCCTGGCTTTAGCTACACATCTTAAATGAACATGATACTGTTAAGCATTTTAGCTAATTAACACAACAGCATGTGGCCAGTCATCACTGTGCTTGTTTAGGAGCTGCTAGTTCTACTCTTCTATTAAAGCCTGCTACAGAACATACTTTTTGGAAAAAGTGTCAGGGTGGCTATTTCTGACCTATTTTTCTGCTGTTTGGAATAGTGTTTGAGTTGTGATAACTCAACTAATGGAGCCATCTCTAGCCCTCTGTTGGTGTTAAGCCTAATGAAATCCCCAGAGTGCACTGGGGTTTTTAGAGCCAGACCTTTTCAGATAGCAACCTTCCAGGAAGTTAACGTTAACACGCTCAGCCAATCGGTAGAGAGGTTCGTTAATGGTAAAACCGCAACAGTAGGGATGTATTCACCACAAAGCTAATATGCATTATTATTCTCACCCATTGTAGCATATGCTCTGGCCGTGGCATCTGCGAGCTCCCCGTGTAGTGGGTGCAACTCTGCAAGGATCAGTCCAGACTGACTCTGGGTCTTTGTCAACAGTCTCAGAGCCTCATCTGAGAGAAGGAGGAGCAGAAGAACAACATGGAGATGTAAGACCTTATGAACACATGACAGTGACACATTACTGTATCAACATTTTGATGTAGTTTTGTCACAACCACCTGGTCTCTCTCTTTCCATGAGGTCCACAGCCTTCTCCAGACCGACCCTGATCTCCTGCAGCCTGTGGCTCACTTCAGATGAAGATATACGATGACCACAGGATGAATGCGAACACATAAATCCTATCCCTCTGTCGCTGCTGCTTTTCTGAAAATCAAATCAAATTCTCAAATGAAGCAAGATAAATCTCGAGAGAGAGAGAAACTCATCAATAAGCAGTACAATTAATAATGTATAATTGTAAGGAAGAAAATCCACAAAAACTCTTAAGAACGCCTACTTTGAGGGATGCTTTGCATTTCCCACACAGAAGTCCAGACTGTGGACCCACTCCAACATCTGAGCACTGCTGTCTGCCCTCTGAACCCTCCTCTTCCTCCTCTTCCGGTTGCTGCTTCTGCAGACTGCAGGCCTCACACTGACAAAGGAAATAGTACTGTTCCTGCAGCAGACGCTGGCGTTCTAGGGTCACCATCCTACTGCTGTGAGGACCTGAGGGAGGGAAGATAGGGCTTGATAACAGTACAAGTTCTAACTCACAATAAGAAAAGTAACAGAACAACACTGCAAACTGAAAGCAATGACATCATTTCAACCTAAGTTCAGCTGAATAATGTTTAGCCTAAAGCAAAACAGTCCAAACAGCATTTTTTATCTACACTCTATGTAAGGTTATGTTTTGCAATGCACCCTTGTATCTTATGAAATATGTCAGCACCCTAACAATCCTTTTGCAAAATCATGTGGTAATGTTCTTACCATAGCAGTGCAGGATCTCTTGTCCAGCAGTGATAACTTTGGCTGCTCTGACAGTGACAGTGACTCCACAGTCTGTGCTTCTGTACTCAGCCACACTGTCACTGAATTCTGCAGACAGACTGGTTCCAGTGCTGAACACCAGACTGGTGTTGGGACAGCAGGAGTGATTCAGGAGACTGAGACTTGGGAATATTGCCGTCGCAATGCGAATTTCCCTTCTGGACTGCACTGGTGAGTTTGCCGTTCCTGTGAGATGCAAGAACCAGAAAGTAAAGGTCATTGTGTGACTTAAAAACTGTCATAGCTGAAGATGCAACTATTAAAAAATGTTTATTCTATAGTGGATTGTACTGCAGTTTAAGCGTGGTGACAATTACAGTAGAGCTGAATCAATTAGTCAATCACCAGAAAATGAATCGACAACAGTTTAAATAAACCATTAAAATGCCCAACTTTCACTGGTTATAACTTCTCCAATGTAAATGTTTGTTTTCTTCTATAAGCAACTCAATTTTGGATACTCAAGATTAAACGAGGGGAACAAACTGCTTTCATGTTTCTGACTTTGAGACATTATTATTAATTTTTCATTGTGACAAATCTCAATTTGAGGCAAGGTGAAAACACTTGTGAAATCAATCACCTGTATCTTGCAACATGAGGATTGCCTGGGCGTTACACCTTAGCTGCAGGATGTGCCTCAGGACTGCACTTCCCAGTAGCCACATCTCCGAGCTCCAATTTGCGAGACCTCCCTCCTTGTCTGGTGATTGGCTGTTCGCCCCTAAGGGTCTGCTAATGTCCCAGGAGGCAGGAGGAGGTCCTGCCTTGCTGAGCTTTAGGTACAGTGTTGCTACGGTAAGCGCACACAGGAAACGCACACCAGGGCTGTGGTGATCCAGGTGGTGCCTTAAGTGAAACACGCTCGGGTAAGAGTCACCGTAGTATGAAGCGAAAGGATCGGGTTGATTTGAATCCCTGGACTCTCCGTTAAGGCCGCTTGCCTCTGGCTTTGTGTGCTCGTCTCGGATTGGATCACTGGCCATTTGGATGTTTTTTAACCCCGCCTTTAGTGTTACCCTCAGAGCGAGCTGTGACATCACACCCATCACCATCAGATCTGCTCCCAGTGGACACTCCCAGCGGTGATGTTCCTCCCAAGCGTCTCGCTGACAGGAAGTTGAACAGTATCGGCTGTAGCTGCAGCCCTCACACGGCACAGGACACAGAGTTTCAGTTAAACACCTGTGACAGCGCCTGTGTTCCACTCCAAGCAACACTCCTCTCTCTGCATCCTGCCTTCCTCCATTCTCTTTCACCTCCTCCATCCCTGGTATAAGGACACAGCTGTATGGCCTGTCATGAAGGAACACCTCCCCTGCTGCTATTCTCTCTGCAGCCACAAGGTGTCGACCTTTCTCCGGGCTGAAGCCAACAGCAGCTTGAGGACAAATCCCAAATGTGAGAGGTCCAACAGATTCCCCTTTTACTTTGTCTGGATCTTTATGATTCTTTGAGGCAGAATTAGGATGATCCTCTTTTGCCTTTTGATCCACGGCGAGATGCTTGAGGCATTGTGTGCGACGGTCCTCTAGTTTGTGTGAAAGATGAGAGGGATAGCTGTTCTTCAGAGCTCCTTCAATGTCATCAAGGGATTCCTGAGGGATAAAAAGAAACACTAAAGTGTAAAGATGACTGACATTTTAATAACTTATTCAAGTCAGAATTTTAGCTTTAAGATGTTGAGACAGGTCTAAGACTGAGTACGGATCTAAACCTAAACCAGAAGATGCAGACAGGAATGATGATAATTACTATAAATATCCTACACATTTCAGATTTCATCTGTAGAGTAATTTAGCGCTACACAAGTAGTATCAACAGCACATATAAGACTTTGGAATGTGTCGGACTTCAAGTAGTGAAACAAGGTTGAGTTAATCAGGCAATTATGAGGCCAATAAGCTTTAATTAAAGGAGGCATTATAGAAGATGATATCTTTGTTCCAGAAGTACCCGGACAGCTACAATAATCTCTCAACGATATTTCATCGGTTCCTGGAAAAGGTTCCTGCAGTAAAAACAGGCTATATAATAATAATAATAATAATAATAATAATAATAATAATAATAATAAACTTTAATTGGATGGCACCTTTCATACAAGAAATGCAGCACAAGTGCTTTGCAATAAAGAAGAATAGACATAGAATGTCATAGTTAATGGAAAATACGACGGAAAATAAAACACACTTAATAAAATAAGGTAAACAATTAAAATAAGATTAAAAATGTACAAACATAAGATGGAAAAGAATACATAATAGTGATACATATGCCCTGTGGGTGAAAGGCTGCCATAAATACTGAGACATTATTATAAAATAACTTATTAATGTGCTCTTGCAAATCATCTGCTATTTGTGTGGCCTTTAGATTGGACAGTGTGTTAAGCATATGTCGATACTGTTGTGTGTACATATAATTAAAACATGATGATAATATCACCTGCAGAATTCCTGCAGTCAAGTCTTTTTTTATTTGATCACACCAAGGTGAAACAATCTGTTAGACGTCTACAGGCCCGTTTTCACACAACAAATAGGAAGCGGAACTGGTTTAAACAGGTTTTTAATGATACCACAAGTATAACACTATCTCATTATTAGATTGTTTAAGATGGTGCCATCTTACCTGGTAGTGCTGCAGATGGTAGAGCGCAGCAGAGCGGTTGGCATAACATAGAGACAGCTGCTCAGAACTTAGAGGAGCTAAACATATGCCCTGTGATGACAGGAGACAGAGAAGCTTGAAGTTAATGCATATTAATTAGGACAGTAAGGCCCATCATGCTATATAATCCCAAATGCATTTTTACACTATTCTCAAAATATAAACTATTTATTTTTACATTATATTTTAGCTACAGCTACTATGATGAAATTGAATGGTGCACTTAAACATAATCCAATTTTGTATTTTAGCAGGTTGAAGTTTCTTTTCACTGGCTCATAGGAAGCAATTGAATAATATGTTCTCTTCACCTGTGAATAGTGCAGAGCGGCTGCAGTGTAGTCTCTGGTCTTGAAACAAGAGTTGCCCCTCTCCCTGCATATTGCTGCTTGCTCTGCATCCTTCTGTACAGAGTATCCTGCAGAGATTGACTGCAAGAAGTCCAGATCATCTTGGCTATGAAAGAGAAATAGAGACAAATTACAGAGAAACTTTCTCTATGATCAACAACTGAATCAGTGCCTCAAAATGTCAGCAAAAGCTAGGGTTTATTGTTTATGGTCCTAGACAAGTTCCGGAAACCTATGTTCATATCATTAGCAAAGTGAACGTACAATGTACACATTAGTTCAAGTGGCCGAATCAAAAACAAGTCTCCGTACCCTAATAGTTGATCAAAACAGTATGCTTAACATAATTCATGGCCCTTTGTTTAGTTAATAAACTGTGGTCCCAGATATTAGCTGGAAACCCACATGCGCCAAACTACAGAAGTAAGCTAGCTACTCACTTTGTCAGAGTTAGGGTACATTTAAAAACATCATCTATTTCAAGCAGGGATATGAACTTTTCCTTTAGCTCGGGGTCGAGTACGGTCCATTTCTGTGCAACATGATCTTGCCACTGGACACACGGAAGATCCATCATGAACTACAAATAAACCACATGGGCAACGGATGACCGTTTGTTTTGAGTCAGTTTCACGCCTGTTCACGGCACCACTGTCAAGTTAGTGTAGATGAAAAGAGAGTTTCCGACCAAAAACCTTCAAAATAAAACCTTTACTGACTTAATTTATTGCTGAACGGAACTATCAATTGCTGTGAATGAGTATCCTAATCAACTCCTAGTTTTAAACAAATGTTTTGTTCATGTACCATTAACCTTATGTTTTTAAATCTTGTTACTTTTCACGATCATGTATGCCTCATCCTGATCCTTAACCAAATTCGCTCCTTTATTTCGAAGGCATAAATGTGCTATATCCGGTATAGGTCATGTTGTTGTGACTTCTTACAGTTATTATTTAAAAATATCGTTGGTCTCGCTTCTCTCGCGATAAGTGACCATACTTTGCTACGCATTAGAAAAGCTAGTGTTTACTGTCTTTGAGAAGCGTTTTATGACATGAGTGTAAATCTCACACAGGGGGCAGTTGAAGTAAGCATACATATTAATATAACTGAGTTACTGTATTTTCTATAGACTTAAAATACCAGCCACGAGATGTCGTATTTCTGATCGCCATATGTATATGCTGCTAGCTCCAGCTGTTAGCACTGTCAGCTGAATCTACGTTAACATTAATCTAACAAATTGTTTAAAATTGGCTGTTGTTTAAAGCATTAAAATACGTTTATGTGTTAATGGGGTGAAATAAATACAGGCTTGCCTAATTTATTAAAAATATTGACACATAACAATGCATTAGTTATGTGGTGCGACTGAAATCTCGCTATTTAGCCAATTTTCTCCAAACATTTCGTGTTCAGAAATGTGATTGTTATGTGCTTATCTGCTAGGGGTGGTACAAAATAATTGCCACTTCTTTAATTACCAATTAATGTTGGTCTGTAACTTTGCATTAGTAGCATGGTAATGTGATGAGACAGGAGGGGGCAGTGGATACTAACACGTCCATGTTTGTTATTGTCTAGGCCCTGTTAAATGGCTCACCGTTGAACAATATCGTGCTGCAGCTGCTTGTAAGTACATTTAAGAGTCCACTTGACCAACCAATCCAGCTATATTCTATTAATAATTTTCCGTTGTTAATATAAAAAAAAACAAGTGTTATTAAAGTAGTAGGATTATAGGCCTTAGTGGTCTAATGGTTAAAACCCATACCATATACTGTAACCATTTCATATCCCTCTTTCTCGCATTTTCTGAGCCGTCACTATCTAATAAATACAATGAAAAAAGATTGATTTATGAAGATTATTATTGTTAATATTTATTTTATTATTGTTATTTCTATGCAGTGCGGTTTAATTATTAAGTCCTTGTGGAACTGTCAAATGTCCTGAAACACGATAATCCTGACACCTTACTTATAAAATCCTTCTTTCCCTCTGCGTTTGTCAGAACATCCGCCAGGTCGTTACTGGTCCTGGTCCACCCAGGTTCCGGCTGTTGATGAGTGATGGTCAGCACTCTTGGAATTGTGAGTAACTTGCAGTCTGACTGTGAGTTTGATTTGTTGGCAGCAAGTTGACAGACAAACATGTTAATCCCAGCAAGTGTAATATCATTAATTACTAAGCAAGAAGTTATAAGCTTTTATGCCTTTAACTGCAAATGGTCCGTTAAAAAAAAAAAAAAAAAACACCTCCGAAGATGTGGATGAATAAATCAGTTGAATCCTCTTTTTTTTGAATGCACATGAATATATTTCTATGTGTTTGTGTATGTAGCCTTCCTGCTGGCCACACAGTTAAACCATCTGAAAGAAGAGAACCGCCTGGTACCTAACTGTGTGTGTATGGTGAAGAAGTCCATCATCAACAAATTGTCAGATGGCAGGTACTGTATGTGTTTTCATTTCCTCTCTGTTCCCTTCTGTATGTGTTTGCTACATGACCTTATTTGACCTTTCTTCCAGGCTTGTGGTGATTGTGATGGACGTGGAGATATTACAGTCGGCCGAGGAAACTGGAGGGAAGATTGGGAATCCCACTCCATATAATGCAGTTGGTATGATTCTTTTAAAATGCACATGCATGAAGTCAGAACAGTAATAAACAGTTTACAGATCCCTTATGGTGTTTGTTCAACTCGCAGGTAAGACGTCCTCGCCACAGAAGTCTGCCTCAAGCACCTCTGACCTCCCTGACTCATCTCCATCTGCTGCAGAACCTGGACCCTCCTATATGTACAACAGCAGTGAGTGTTCTATCAAATATTGTGTATATGATTTCATGCTTCTGTGTATATAGTTCTCTTGTCCTCTCCGACATTACACATAAAGCAGTTTCAATTTGAACAATTATGATGCCTCCTTTTTTTAATAGTTTTTTGTCAACCAGGACAAATCCAACAGAATCTCTGAAATATTCTTGCTTGCAGATGTTTTTTTTTCAGTCACTTAAATGGCAGAAGTAGCTTCTCATGCTAAGCAGCAGTCACCAAACACAAATGTGATCAGCATTGAGAATTATCATACTTTGCAGTCAGGAGGCGATACATGAGCATATTCTAGTTTATAACATGCATATCTTATTCTAACTAGAGCACGAGGAGCAACAATTCTCCACTCGTTTTAACGAACATTTGCTACAGCCAACAAATTGGATGAATGTCATTTGATCTCTCAAGCTGACGCGTATTGATTACGGCACTGATTTCCTGATATAGCAAGACTATACAACAGTTGAACATTTGTGTACAAGTAGAGCAGCATGACGCAGATGCACATTAATTACAACACAGATGGACACAGTTTGGTTTAGCTATCAGTCAATTAGGTTCAAAACAAAAAAAATACCAGACATGGAGTATTGACAGTAATACAAATAAAATATGTCGATGCTTTTTCGAGCCACTGCATGTCGACGTCAGAATAAATCATCTTTAAAACACAACACAACACAACAATGCACCCAGAGGCTCTTTGTTCATGATATTGCATGTCATGTATATTGATACGACTCGTTTGCTACACAGATCACAGGAATGAAACACCTCTCTTATATGAACAAGCTCTAATTTCTTCATTTGGCAAAGTTGAATGCACTGAACATTAGGGCTTTGCTCAAGCTGAAAACCGTTTTGTCACAGAATGGATTCTTTACTCTGCAGTCATGCAGAAGAAGCTCTTGATCTGTAGTGCTTATGGAGGACAAACCATATTTATGACTTTCAATATGAAGTCAAGGAAGCAAGTAGGGAGCATTTTCAAGTAATAACTAATTCACCATCATATCGAAATGGCAGCTTCTCTTTTAGACAATGAATTATTGTCTTTTTTTGTAAACAACCCTTTGCTTTTAAGAGTTCATTCTTTTCTCAGATCTCAACATAAAAACATATTTAGTTGATTGTTTACACCAGTCATTATAAAGTGTGTTACACTGTGGTAAGAATTGAATCTCAGACTATCATCTAACCAGCAGAGGGAGCCATGTATCCTTTGATAGAAGGGTGCTGATGAATGATATGCACTTCTCTCTCTGGTCTTTCTCCTCAATGCTGTTGTTCTGCAGCCATCATTTGGAACCAACAAAACCTTTGTTGTTCAATTTTCAATATCACTTATGGACTAAAACATGTATCCTGGTTTTCATTCCTTTTGATATTCATAGCTCTTCAGTGTTTAAAGGCGGTAGTCTGAACGTGAGTTAAGAACTAGATGAAACAGGATCACGAGGCACAGCGTGGATTTCAACCAGTTGAAGGTAACCACAGCAAATGCCAAATAATGGAAGTTCCTTCAGCTCTATTTACTGCTCAGCTATCAGAGCATGAAACGATCTTATCCACTGGCCACTGCAGCTGGTGGAGTCCATAACTCACAACTTTCACTGTTTTACCACCGATCAGTTTTTTTTACAACAGAATAGGACCTCCAAAGGATGGTTGGTTTTCTGCCAAATTGGCTGGTGCCATGTATCATGCCTAAAGTAGCCTGTGCTTTATTGGATCTTCTTTTGTTAGCTTCGTCTTTGTTTCACTCACTTTCTTTCTACCACCAACTGCTCTCAGCATCGACATTGATTTTGTTATGTGGCAGAAACGTACCCAATAGTCAGTGGAGGATGTAGGCATGTGGGTGGATAATGAGTGCTTGGTATATATATTGTGTGTGTGTGTGTGTGTGTGTGTGTGTGTGTGTATGTGTGTATGTGTGTTGTGACTGAGGGAGCTTGTGTGGGCCGATGGCTCCTCCAGTTCATGACTTCATGAATATTGTGTTGTGGACTGAATCCCCTCGTAGCAATGAACAGACGGAGGGAGAGAGACCACAGAGACGGAGAGGGAGAGGGAGGGGGAGAGAGAGGAGAGGGAGAGACACACAGGGAGAGAGATACAGAGATTAGAGGGAGGAGGGAGGAGAAGAGAGACCAAAGACAGAGACACAGAGAGGAGGGAGGAGAAACAGAGACGGAGAGGGAGAGGGAGGGTGACGAGATGGAGAGGAAGAGACACAAAGGGAGAGAGATACAAGAGATGAGAGGGAGGAGAGACAAAGACAGAGTAGACACACAGAGAGCGAGGGAGAGGGGAGGGAGAGAGAGAGAGAGACACAGAGAGAGAGGGAGAGAAGAGAGAGAAACAGAGAGGAGGGGGGAGAGAGACAGAGACAGAGAGAGACAGAGACACAGAGAGAGAGAGGGAGGAGAGGAGCGAGGAGAGAAGCAGAGAGAGAGAGAGAGAGAGCAGAGTGAGGAGGAGGGGATGAGAGAGAGAGAGACACACAGAGAGAGAGGGGAGAGAGAGAGAGAGACACACACACACCAGAGGGAGGAAACAGAGAGAGAGAGAGAGAGAGAGAGACAACACACACACACACAGAGGGAGCGAGAGACAGAGAGAGACAGACACACAGAGAGAGAGGGAGAGAGAGAGAGACAGAGAGACACAGAGAGAGAGAGAGAGAGTCAAATATTTTGACTTAGCAAAGATGAGGCTTTGCAGTAAGTAGTTCATCAGTCTCCTTCCTCGTTCTATCCCTTGAATCCTGTTACCTCAGAGATCCCGCCAGATACAGAAAACTTGCTGCTCTATTTAATTGTGCTGTTGATGAAATGCTCCTGCATTCCTTTTCTGAGCCAAAAGCAAGCCTTATGCATAATGTCTTAGTAGTATTTTCTTCTACTGAATATGTTTGATTACTTGTCAGTGTTTTGTACATTGCAAGTTGATACATTTGTGTGCATTAGCAATATTGTGCAAGTGCAACAACTGAAGTTTTCCCAATGAGCTGTGGGCGATGTAATGACTGGGTAGGCTTCTGTTTTATCAGAGGGTCTGTGTTCAAGCTTCTGTGAAGACTTTGCAGTCCTTCAGCTCTTCCCAACGGGGATTGGAGAGAGAAGGAGGAAGCGATGCAATGATGGAGGAATTGTATTTACCTAACAGGACAACCCCGCTCACTCCAGGGTCGATTTTAAGCGATGGCTACCACTCGTGATGCACATCATCTCAACTGGCTGATGCCTGCTGCTTCAACAGCCATTATAGAGCTATTGCTGCATTAGAGCATGATATAAATAACATCAATAGACAGATAAATGTGTTGGTTACTGAAAGACTGAAACAGACAAGAGGGCGTAATCGAATCACACATTTGTCTGAAAGGCTGCAGGTACAGTAAGTCTGTCCTATGCAGGCTCAGGCTGGATATTACAAACTATGTCTAATCGCAACTGTGCAGATTTAGGACAAACATTTTTCCTGAATGAGATGCACTTGGAGCAGAAAATAAGAAAATAAAAGTCTTTGGCTGATGAAAAAGCAGTTAATGATTTAATTTGTGATTCGGATGAATCACGCCTTCTAATATTTATTCTCTGGATAAACTGTTTGCTCTATCTACAGTATTGCAATTATTCAATAATATTAGTATTATTACAATACTGCTGTTCCTACAACAGTCCATCTGTGCGCTCCTCTACTGTCCCATCGGATCAGCCGACCAATCACTGAACAGATTCTGATTTAATAGGTGTCGCTGCGCTGTAAAAAGAAAAGAAACTACCACCAACTTCCACATAGGATACACCTGTGGCTCCTCGCCATATCATCCTTGATGATGACCTTGATCAATTTCCAGATCATGGGCCTGAGGACGAGGGAGCGAGGACAGGAGCAAGCGTAATTAGCTGAATGGAAAGCCCTCCCTATCCCTATGTTCTGGTTCGCTAGCAAAGCCTGACCTCTGGCATCCCTGGAGTGGGAGGATGTGGTCAGAGAACATTTTTTTCAGCAGAGTTTAAAGGAATCATTTCAAATAGTTTTAGTATTTTTTGTATTTTTTTTTGGTCTTTTCATGCCTTTATGATAGAGAAGTGCAGATTGTGAAAGGGGGAGAGAGAGAGAGAGAGAGAGGGAACGACATACAGCAAAAGCCTCAGGTTGGACTCGAACCAGTGGCCCAGTGCTACCAGTTGAGCTACCGGGACGCCCAGTTTTAGTGTTTTTAATGGTTTTGTCACAAGAGATATTGTTTGTTTTCAATAAAAAAATATAAGTCCCAATATTAATATTCTGTATTGTTTTAGAACTAGTCCTTCAGCATTAGGTGTAGAGCCAAAGGTCATGACACAGCAGTCACTGACAGTTCTGTGTTCCCATTTAAATATTCATCAGCAGCAACCCTTGAAATAGACTACCTTAAAACTGCTTCACAGATGATATTTAAATTCTAAAAAGAGATCTGCACTCGCTGAAGTGCAGTTTAAAAAAAAAAATTCATTATTCATCACCAACCATTCTCTGCAGGTTTCCTTTGTCCTCACAACTCTTTCTTGTGAGAATTCTTTCTCTCTCACACACACACACACACACACACACACACACACACACACACACACACACACACACGCACACACATTTATACTCTCGCTTTCTTATTCACTTTCTCTATTTATTGCTTTTTTCTTGTCTATATATTTTTCATTTTCTCTCTTTCTATAGTATCCTCACCATCAAGTACTCTCCACAAACGTTGAATACGTTAGTGGCATACATATTTAGACTCTGTGCTGATCTTAATCACAAAAAATGAGGATCCTTGACAAACCTCTATGCCCCTCTCTTTTCTTTGCTCTTCACCCATCCACACCTCATCATCACCTCTTCTCTTCCCTCTAAACACTCCATCCGGATTGCGTGTCTATGAATATTAATGTTAATTACCCCTCGCCTGAAAATAGCTGTTCAATCTGTGATTTCCCCAAGGAATTTGCTTGCGACACATGCACACATGCACATGATAGTACACACCCACAAAAGAGGGTATCATAGAGGTGAGTATTTGTTGTGCTCCTCAACAGGAGCTTATGTCAGGGGTCTCTGTGGAATTGCATATTTTTTATTCCTGACAATTCTTCCCTCAAATGCTGTTCCTCAATAAGGCACCTCTTTCATGCACAGCACACTCACCCGGCAGAGGAGCATGTTCAGCGGCAAACTGCTGTCCCTGTCCTGCTCCACAGACAGGCTCAAGAACTCTTTTGTCCCCCCCTGGCCATAAGACTGTACAACTCCTCTCGGTGATGGCCGGGGGATTCCAACAATTCAAAATTTCCAAACATTTCATACACTTCAAGCCATTAAACAAAAACAGTGGCAATGTAATTATTTATAACAGTTTGTATTTTTACATTTGTATTTATAATGTACAGCCTTTATCGCTTATTTTTTTAATGGAGGGGGGGGGGGGGGGGGGTGTAATGTTAAAAATCTTTTAAGCTACTGGATGCCTAAATTTCCCTCGGGATGAATAAAGTATCCATCCATCCACTCCATCCAGTCAAATACATTCTGACAACAGCAAACTATCTAGCCTGACTCACTGCTGATGGGGCTGATGCTACTTAATTGTGGGAGGTGAGAATAGCACCTTTCGATTCTGTGGGCTGGTTCGAACTGTTCAAGTTTTCTGGCATTGTCATTTGTAAAAGAAATATAAAAGTTGATCAGTTGTTAACAAAGGGGAAGGGAAAGTCTGAGTTGAGTAAGTTCACACCTACTTAACAATGACAGAAATAGTATCAACTTAGTAATTCAATTGAACACATGATGACAGTATATTATGTAATCAAAGCATTCTCAGCTTGATTCATCAGACTTTATTACACATGATAAAGATATTATTAATTACTATAAGTATTCAAGAAAAACAACCTGTAATCGAAGGCTTCCTCATTCATTCATGCTATTACATACTCTACCGCCTATTTAAAATAATCATGTTACCTTTTATAATAAGTGTAATACCTTCTAAACTTTGTTTTACTCAGACTCATGAATGTAGTTAGGATTTAAGTATTTACACATTTATGTGTTGTGTTGACTGATATTCTGATACCTAATCCTAATGATTCTTTTTTCTATGACCAGAAGGCATAAGTACAGTAATTATGAAATTAATAATTGATTACCCAAGAAGAAAAACAGTTTCATTCATTGGCACAAACTGATGTTAACAAGGAAATGAGTAATTCTACGGGGAGATCTTTGGGGAGAGTTTAACTTTCTCAGGCAGTTTATCATTTTGGCAGCTGCTCGCATAATCGGATAACGGTACTACAACTAATGTTTTATAATTGCTGAAATATATTTTTAGGGTGTTTTTTAATTAAGTTTGTACTGCCTCTTGGAAAACTAGTAGGTGCTCTACCAGTTGCGTATCCGTATTATCGAATGAATTGTTCAAGCTTCTCTACTGTTCTTGATTACTTTTCCATGTGCGTTGAGGTTATTAGTACCTCACAATGTGTTAAACTTCTATATGGTCAATGACGAAAATGTTAAAGGCCACATTAGCCGCTACAAGCATAACACACCCGAATCTCAGATTGAACTGTCGGCAGTCACGTTGCATTGTGGGTAATGCAGGACTAAATTTGAAGAATGCGGGGAATACAAAAGACGATATATCTGGTTCTGATGCAGCCTTATTGATACTTTTTTTTTTGTTTACCAGTGCTCTTTTATTAGTTTAATTGCATGGTATATTAGTGATGCCATAAGAACAGTTTTAAAGGTTCAATGTGTAATTCTGAGCCACCTGCTCCAAATAAATAGGGGGCAGTATTTCACCCCTACTACTGGGTCCATTGATTATCAAAACCATCAGTTATTTATAAAAAATAAATTTAAAAAACTATAGTTATCCTGTTTATATTTTAGTTATAGTAGTTTGTCATATTTATTGTATTCTGTTTTACAATATTCTAATATATTCTTTATATTACAGGACTGTCTCAGAAAATTAGAATATTGTGATAAAGTTCTTTATTTTCTGTAATGCAATTAAAAAAACAAAAATGTCATGCATTCTGGATTCATTACAAATCAACTGAAATATTGCAAGCCTTTTATTATTTTAATATTGCTGATTATGGCTTACAGCTTAAGAAAACTCAAATATCCTATCTCTAAATATTAGAATATCATGAAAAAGTATACTAGTAGGGTGTTCAACGAATCACTTGAATCGTCTAATTAACTCGAAACACCTGCAAGGGTTTCCTGAGCCTTGAAAAACACTCAGCTTGGTTCAGTAAACTAAATCACAAGTATGGGGAAGACTGCTGATCTGACTGCTGTCCAGAGGACCATCATTGACACCCTCCATCAGGAGGGTAAGACACAAAAAGAAATGTCTCAAAGAGCAAGCTGTTCACAGAGTGCAGTTTCAAAGCACATCCACAAAAAGTCTGTTGGAAGGGGGAAATGTGGCAGGAAACGCTGCACAACCAAGAGAGATGACCGCAGCCTTAACAGCATTGTGAAGAAGAGTCGCTTCCAGAATTTGGGGGAGCTTCAAAGACAGTGGACTGAAGCTGGAGTCCAGGTATCAAAAGCCACTGTTCACAGACGTGTCCGGGAAATGGGCTACAATAGCCGTATTCCCATGGTCAAGCCACTTCTGAACTCAAGACAACGGAAGAAGCGTCTGACTTGGGCTATGGAAAAGAAGCACTGGACAGTTGCAGAGTGGTCCAAAGTCCTCTTTTCAGACGAAAGCAAGTTTTGTATTTCATTTGGAAGTCAAGGCGCCAGGGTCTGGAGAAAGGCTGGAGAGGAGCAAAATCCAAGTTGCTTGAAATCCAGTGTGAAGTTCCCACAGTCAGCGATGGTTTGGGGAGCCATGTCAGCTGCTGGTGTTGGTCCACTGTGTTTCATCAAGCCCAGAGTAAATGCAGCTGTGTACCAAGAGATTTTAGAGCACTACATGCTTCCGTCTGCTGAAAAGCTCTATGGAGATGAGGAATTCATTTTCCAGCATGATCTGGCACCTGCCCACAGTGCCAAAACCACCAGTAACTGGTGTACTGACTATGGCATTACTGTCCTCGATTGGCCTGCCAATTCCCCTGACCTGAACCCCATAGAGAATATGTGGGGTATTGTGAAGAAGAAGCTGAAAGACACCAGACCCAACAATGCTAATGAGCTAAAGGCCGCTATTGAAGCATCCTGGGCATCCATAACACCTCAGCAATGCCACAGGCTGATTGCCTCCATGCCACGCCGCATTGATGCAGTAATCCGTGCAAAAGGATTCCCAACCAAGTACTGAGTGCATTAATGGACATTTTCAAATGTTTGATTTTGTTTTGCTGTTATAAATCTTTTTTTTTACTTGGTCTGAGGAACTATTCTAATTTTTTGAGATAGGATTTTTGAGTTTTCTTAAGCTGTAAGCCGTAATCAGCAATATTAAAATAATAAAAGGCTTGCAATATTTCAGTTGATTTGTAATGAATCCAGAATGCATGACATTTTTGTTTTTTTAATTGCATTACAGAAAATAAAGAACTTTATCACAATATTCTAATTTTCTGGGACAGTCCTGTATGTATTGTATTCTTCAGCTATGCATCTCCCTCTCTTCAAGTGTTGATATATTTACTGTGTATATCTTCACTCCTGTGTAAACATGTCAGTCAGTTCATTAGACTGCAGAAACTCTGACAGTCGGTCTATATAACACTGCTATCTTATAATCTTCATGTGGGGCTTAGATATCTGTGTGTTTAGTGTGGCACAGGGGAACGAGCGAACGACTCGTGTTTTTGTTTGGTCCTCCGCGCGGACATATTAATGCGTCTCGCGAGGGGAGCGTGCAGTGGCTCGGATACGGTCGGCGAATATCCCAGCACCGGCAGTTACAGTGGGCTGATGGAGCGCGAGTCGTTTTCTCGTTTCTGCCACTTTGGATTAAACCAAAACAAACTATAAAAACGTGCAAGAGTCTGCCCGAGTCAGGCAGATACACTTCTTCTCCCTCTGCACTGAGGGCAGAGTGGCGCTACAGTGACTCACTATCGCCTCTAGAGGAACAAGTGGTATTACAAGACTGGACGGAGCGCAGCTAGTCAGTTCGTCTGCTGATTTCAGTAGATATCTCTGCAACACAACACATAGACGTCTTTGACATAACGGTCAACACTGTTACCTCTTCACATTCTGTTGATAATGTTAGTTTATTTGTTTTAATGTTTTATATTTTAATTCTGGCATATTTTACACATTGTGTACAACTTTGCAGATTGTCTTAGTATCGTTGTTATGTTCACCTGCTCACACGCTGGCAAAAGTCCGCTGGATGATAATCACAAATTGGACAGGAGCGCCGGTAAACGGAGGGAAGCCGAAAATCGTTAATTTGCACATACCACCCACGTTGCAACAATACTAAGTGGTTGAATATCAGCAACTATTTCCCTTTTAAGTGTTTGTTACTCGTTTAATTGTAGGGCTGCAGCTCACAATCAGTATATTAACCTAAGGAAGAACTCATTTTGGAGCAGATCCAGATCACAGGGCGGATACACAATCTTGTATTAATCTTTCTTTACTATTACATTGCTATCTTGTAAATTTGGAGTAAATATCTCACTTTGTTTCCCTGCAGCCCTTTCTCCTCCCAGAGGACGTGGAAGAGAATTTGTGGAAAAGTCACCAATGAAAGCTTCACCCATGAAGACTTCATGGACTTCACCCATGAAGACTTCACCCATGAAGACTTCATGGACTTCACCCATGAAGACTTCACCCATGAAGACTTCACCCATGAAGACTTCACCCATGAAGACTTCACCCATGACGACTTCACCCATGAAGGGTACCAGCACTTCTCCAGGTTCTTCAACAATGCTTATTGCAAACATCAACCCCTACCAAAGCAAGTAAGTTGTGCGTGAGTGCATGGATTTTAGTCGGCCCATCTGCATGGAAATTAAATCTCCAATCTTGCCTCAGAAATAGACACTTTAACAGCAGGTACTGCTGGGTCTTTATGGTCTGCTGCTGAGGTTTTGATTCTGTTATTTGGCCTGGTGGGGATTTGGCCAACATCACTTTATTTTCTTCCCCCTTTTTTCCCTCTCACAATTTCTTTACCTCCTCCGGGGTTCAATTTTAGTGCTGTTCCCCCCCCCCCCCCCCCTTGCTTCTTATCGTTTCATTTGCTGTAAGTCTCTGTCTCTGACCTTAAAGTTGGCCACAAAAGACAAGTTAACAGTATAGCGAAATGTATTTGTCTACATTGGAGTAAAGGTACCCTGTCAACTCTCTCTCCATGTATAGGCTCTGATAACGTAGCCCTATTTAAAATTGCAAGCTGTAAAGATAACTGTGCCTCTAGGTGTTGTAATAAACTGATGACTGTTCTAACTTTGAAGTTGGGGAGTACCTACAGTGAGCAAAACAGATGAGTTCAGCAGCTGTGGTTCTGCTACGTATGTTTGCGTGAAATGAAAAGTGTGGGTGTGTGGGACATAACGTGTTACATTCAGGAGATTATATAGGGATGCTGTGTTTGTTCACATGGTCTTTTATGGTCATTTGCACAGCTGTCTCATCCCACTCTGCTGGTGTTAAGTAATAGCATCTAGAGCAGACTATAATTGGCTTTTGGCTGCCATAAACCTTGGTGTAGCA
Organism: Cottoperca gobio; assembly: GCF_900634415.1. Classification (NCBI taxonomy): domain Eukaryota; kingdom Metazoa; phylum Chordata; class Actinopteri; order Perciformes; family Bovichtidae; genus Cottoperca; species Cottoperca gobio. Next base: position 15,259,659 of record NC_041368.1, read on the forward strand.
GTCTTATCCATACTGAGCAGGGAATGGGGTTCACTCTGGGCCAGCAGCTGCTCTCACGATAGGGGATTTAATTGCAGGCAAAGTTATGGTATGAATATCCTCCACTGCACAATTATCAACGCAGTCAAAAAGCTCACTGCTGTATAAACTGCCGAGCTTGTCTGGCTGTTGTTAAAAACAGAACAAGAAGCACATTTTAAATGCATCCAGGAGTTGGCAGATGTACAACACCTAGTTCACTCTTTAAAAAGAAAGTTGATGGATTCTTTTTTTCTTCAACAAACTGAAAAGACACTCATCCAATTTCCTTGGGAATTGTTCTTTTGCACAGTTCTGTTTCACGTTGGTGCCTGATGTTAGCTGAGTTGGGATGCTCATTATCAGAAAAAGTGTCTCTGCAACATTAATTACTTTTTGGGATGACCTTTAGACTGCAACTCTTTTAGTTAAGTTGCTCATACTTATCTTGGTCAAAGAAAACTTTTTTTGTTTTTGTTAAGTGTTCTGTGTGCACTCGCATACAAAAGAAAACATTTTCAAAACTTTTCTATATCAGCAAATTAGTTCTTTAACATTGTCAAAAGGTAAAAGTATTTGTCTCAATCCCTCTAAATGACTTATAACATATTGTGTCATTACGTTAGTTCATGTTGACATATTCTTTGTATGTTCTTTCTGATCCTTTATCACAAGTGTTTGCTGTGTTTATCTCTAGGTGGACTATCAGAGCCCGAGTCACCAACAAGTCCAATGTCCGCACCTGGAGTAACTCTAGAGGAGAGGGAAAGCTCTTCTCCTTTGATGTACTGGATGAGAGTGTGAGCATGCATGTCAAACATATGTCACACATGGCTGTATTTGGATTTACCTGTGAAATTAAATGTTTGTTTAATGGAAATGTGCTGGTCAACAGGGAGAAATCAAGATCACAGCCTTTAACAACGAAGTGGACAAGTTTTTCACTCTAGTGGAGCATGGCAAGGTGAGCGGTTCCCACTCACCCATATCCATCCTCACTGGAAGTGATTATAACTTTTGTACATTATTACAGAGCTCTTACTATTGCAGAGCTTCTTAGCTCCATTTTGTATGCACATAACGCCTCAGACAAATGTATCATAGGTGAAATAGTGCCTAATCAACCCTTCTGCAAAATCCTCTAATGCCTGCAGGACTTCTGACCAATGAATGAGCCAGAGGCGAGTATTAGAGGATTTTGTAGAAGGGATTTATAAAGTCATATTTTACTGAAATATATATATATACTGTATGTTTGAGACTTACTGAGCAATTGGGTAGATATGAGTCCAGGAGTATGCTGAGAACAGTGTGAAAACACTTCTGATGTTTTGATATTGTTTTGCGGTTATCTTAAAGTCATCTTCAGAAAGGGCTACCAGCGGGCTGTGTTCTCCATGGAGGATGCAATTATGAAGTTTCTATTCCAGCTTAAGTAATCAATAGAGATATTATAACTTTTTATAGGTCACTTTAATCACTCCTCTCCTTACTGCATGTGAAGCAATCCCTTCGCAACTACACTGGAAGAAATGAGGGGAACTTTTACTCTTTGGTAAAATGCATTCTACAGTTTGGCGAAAGAGAATATGAAGATTGAGTAAGGCTGTCCAGGGAAACACAAAGAGGGAATTTAATTTAAAAAGACTGTATATTTCAAATATACCCACTGTTTTGTTAACATTGTTTGGGTAACTCAGACTGTTGAGGCTTCATATTAGCTTTGGCTGAAATGCACAATACATTTGTGCACATCATCATCAACTTTATTGTCAGACTGACAGTCATTTAAAAAACATACAACACAAACATCAAATTAGACTTTAAAACATGAACTAGGACACTGGGTTTTGCCACTCCTCTCTTAGAGTGTAGTTAGGGCACAATCTCTTCACAGCAAGTATGGAGAGGAGGAATGGTTACAGTGATTACAGTCTCCCTGTGTACATGAGTGTGGGCATGTGAATATTCTAAACCTATCCTATCCTAACCTACGATGGCTCGCCCTCGTAAATGGGGAATAGTTAGAGGAGACTGCAAACCAGCAAAGCGCAAGAAACATTGGGTCAGTCCTCTTTTCCACTCAAAAGCCCACAGATTTGGAATACCCTGCCATGACAAATAAAAACACTATGGCTTAAAAAAAAGGACAACATATAGGACTTCAAAGAGAACTGCGATGTCCTGTATACACTGCATTATGTTGTTTTCTAAATGTAACAATGCCTGTAGGTATTGTCAGTCAAACATTTTTACATATGAATCTTTTTGTCAAACCAATCTTTGAGGTAGCATTTGGTAATAGTATCATCTTTCATCCAGAGGGTCCTGACTCGAGACATGTGTCAGAAATCATCTGCTTTACTGTCCTTTAGTAAGAAATGTAATGCCCACCCGCTGCTGTTGCATAACTGACACTGACTTCTGACCTGGCTGGGTCTTGTTAGTGTGTTGTTTGTGCTAAAATAGGTGGTGCTCAGTCTGACCACCCAGAACATGCCATTTGCAATTACAGACGGGTAGAACACATGTTAAAGCTCTTGCTCAACTCAGTCTGGCCCACAGAGCTTAATAACTCAATTAACCCTGACCATCATTTTGCTAGTCACACTGGCTCAGGTATCAGCCACTGACAGTGACTCCCAACAGCCCCAGATCCAATTTGTGCCCTCTGCCCTCCAAAGATAAATAAAGGAATGAATCCTTCTTCCCTTCGTGATCTGAGTATTGACAGAACAGTGAGTGGGTGTGACTGGCTCTGAGCGGCCAGAACGCTTATCACATTAGTTCCATGCTCCTATCTCTGTGTGGGGTAAATCAGAGAGAGAAGGAGGAAGGAAAGGAAAGCGAGTAAGCCATAGAGAAAAAGGCAGAGAGAGAGAGAGGCAGAGAGAGGCAGAGAGAGAGAGAGGCAGAGAGAGAGAGGCAGAGAGAGAAAAAGGCAGAGAGAGAGAAAAGGCAGAGAGAGGCAGAGAGAGAGAGAGAGGCAGAGAGAGAGAGAGGATATTGGAGAGCTGGGAGAGTAAATGAAGAAGTGTGCCTCGCATATTGAGTTTAAATTATGCTGTTTAGCCGACTCACTCTCAGCTGCTGCTTATTTTCTGGTGAATTAGAGAACTGATGGGCCTGATATGACACCACATCTTAGTTGGACCTGAAGGTTTTTTCCTTTCTTATTAAGAGTTTTTGGTGGAACAGAAGCTGTGTTGTAATTAATTATTTCCTTTGCAGGATCAATGAAGTGTTCGCCCAAATAGATTGGTCATAGTTGATTCAGATTCACAGGAAATAACAAGTCTGATTAGGTCTAATTTAAGATTGCCAGCTCACCTTGCTCGCCAATTCTCTGTAGGTGTACTACATCACCAAGGCTACACTGAAGGTGGCCAACAAACAGTACTCCACACTGAAGAGCAACTATGAGATTACCCTCCATGCTCATTCATCCATCGTGCCATGTGATGACAGTCAGGGCCTCCCCGCAGTGCACTGTGACTTTGTGCCCATCGCAGAGCTGGAGAACATAGACGTGGACACCCTCATTGGTAAGAAAATAATTTCATCAATGAGACTTGATTTGTTCATTTCTACAAAGGCTACAAGATATTCTCTCACAAGTGCATGTTTTGCAATCAAGGCTCGAAACCTTGATAATCAACTGATAGGTATGTGTCGCATCCAATCAGCAATCTGTGGTGAGGGCTCAGATGATGACTCACTCCCTCTCCAAACTTTGTAAACAACCAGGGAAACGAGATGTTAAAGATGGAGTGTGTGGCATATTTCTTTACTACAAATTCATCCCGATATTAAGCCTGTTACGTTAGTTTGAGGGTACAACTGTTTTTATAAAAGAGTAAAAATAAGTTTTAAACATGCTGGAGCTTCATGTTTAGCTTTTAGAAATCTGTAGATGATAATGATAGTGTCAGTAGTGGGTGTTAGAGGACCCAGAACTCTTTAATATGAATTATTAACAACATCAGTAGTGTGACCGAAATAAAGAGTGAATGGTTAACGTGTTGGTTAATGGTTAACTTGAATGTGTATGATAATGGATTAAGAAGTTATTTTCTCCTTATGAAAGTAACACCAGAGATTTTCCGAACAATGGGAATTTTGTCGGACTAGACGCATATCGACTAACTAATTCACCGACCGACCAGAAGGTGTCAGCCCTATTCAATATCCTTTTGAAATTAGAAATGTATTCAGATTTCTTTCCCCTGTGGAGAGACTCGGACGACAGGTCTAGACCAGCGGTCCCCAACCTTTTTTGCGCACGGACTGGTTTCATGTAAGAGAGTATCTTCCCGGACCAGCCGTGTGTGTGTGGGTGTGTGTGGGTGTGGGTGTGAGTGTGAGTGTGGTAGTGGCAGCCCTGAGCTTGTGTCTCTGCAACGAGCCGGTCCAATAGGGGTATAAATTCTTCACCAATGGTAAAAGGTTTCTTCGCCTTAGCAATACAGTTAGTCACTAAGTATGACGCTCTCCGTGTCTCAAAAAACTCCAAAGGCTTGTCTTTTAACGCCGGGTTAGAGCGACGCATGAGAATCACCTGTAGCGATAAACACGTATTTTAAGTAGGACTCCTGATATTGTCTTTTAAATGTCTCCTCATTGGGTCTTTTCCCTTTTCCAAAAAAGCTCTTTAAAGACGTTTGTTTTCCACTCATTGTTGCTTGTGGGCTTAATTTTTTGAAGTAAAGTATCACTTGACTGAGACGAGCGTCTTGACATGTGTCAAGAGACACAGACGGATGTATCCGGTGATTTTTCAAAATAAAATGTTTTTTTATTCAATCTTTCTGTGAGGCCCGGTACTAAATGACCCACGGAACGGTACCAGGTCCGCGGCCCGGTGGTTGGGGACCACTGGTCTAGACCACTTGTGAATTTTATATTAAAGTACAAGAAAATTGGTGAATGCTACAAATTCTCTTAAATCTCTTGTTTGTTCCACTTAAGAACACATCTGGTTGTGCGAATGCTTCTTGCATGAGCCCCATTGATTGACTGGTCAGGCTAGTTGCTGTCAGTATAAGAACAATTGGGTTATCAGCTGGATCATCTCGTCTAACTACTCCGTCAATTCAGGCAATTACAAATTATACATATAGATGGTAAAAAGGTTTTGCTAATAAAGAAGCACGTGCCAGTCGATTACGTACCAGGTGTCCTAGAAGAATACATTATGACAGGGTCAACGGGAAGGCTAATTCAGGCATACGGTAAAGAGGAGAGATGAAAAGGGGATAATGCTCCATCCTCTGTTTTTATGAAGGTTAGTTGCAGTGCCTGCCCTCTTTGCCTGACAGGAATGTCTTATCTCTGTGGCAGGTAAATTGGGATGGGCCAAGTGTAGATTGGGGTTGAAATGAGTGATTCAACAGTGTGCGTTCGGCAGTCTGCTCAATATTATCAGTGAGATGATGCACAGGTATGACGGTGATGTTTCTGTAGTTGTGGCAATGAGGATGTCATTCTTTTCTTTTTTTAAACTGCTCTTTGTCTGTATGCGAGTTGAAGGGGGAGGACATAACTTTGCATGTTACAGTTTTTGACCCATTCAATTGTTTGATCAACTTTTTAGACTCGCATCAATTGTTTGTGTTACTTATGAGTTGCGCTGGACAAACAATATTTTTTTCCATTTAACTTATTTTTGAGAATTACAAACATGTTTTGCTACAAAATTGTTAGTTTTATCCAGGAAGCTATAGTTGATAAGTGTGAAATGATGTCCAAATGCAGTAGCCATTCAAGAATGTGTGCCTCTTAGCGAATAGCTCTCTGGTACGCAGTGATACAGTGCATATATCTAGGGCTTTTATTGTGAAGGGAGCTCACCCGGTGGCAGACAGAATTGCATTGTAAAGCGAGGCTTGCAGTGAACCAATCAAAACACCGATAGTGTCTTTCTACAGCCATTACATTGTGCTATCAACATAAACTTCATAGTGATAAGTTCAAGCAAAAAGGTTATCTATTGCCACCTAAACGAGATAAAATTGTCACATTTTGATTCAAATAAGGAACTAATAATAAATAAATCATTCACTCTCATTTTAGTCCGTACCAAAAAAGTAGTGCCAAAGCACGAGTTAAAAGGATAAAAGGTTTGTAAGTAGCAAGTGGAATTTAAAGAGCAATTTCTTATGCATTTCTCACCGCACCCGTCAGCAGAGTGTGTACTGCATAGGATCAACAGACTGCAGGATGGCAGCACAAGAAGGGCTATTAATTATTGTAAGTGTTGGACACGCCATATTAGAGAATAAATTAATGGTCGCAATGAAGTGCAACCCAGAATCTATAACCTACAGAGTGGAAGATTAGTTTAGGTTTGCATTCAAAGCAGTAATACTGCCTGATTAGATTAGCGTAAACTATAAGCAATGTAAACCAGCACATCAACACAGTTTAAGAGATGCACCGAGCGGTTTACCTGGAGGAGTGTGTTTGCGCTGGTTGCAGAGGGGCAGTGTTACATGTGCTGTGTGCCATCTGTTGTCTCTCCATTCACTCTCTCCCCACTACCGCTCTCCGTGCTCCTTTGTTAAATAGGGGATTATAACATGGTAATGAGAACTGTCAGCCTGTTCCTGTGGTGATAATGGAGTTCAGAGGTGGATGACATCGTCTCAATCATAATGGAATTATCGAGGGCTGAAAAGGCACAGACACAGAGCAAGAGAGGAACGTGGGGGAGTTTAGAGAAAGGTTAGCTGAAGTAGCAGACAGGAGGATGAAGTTCAAAGAATGACTGGTTTGCAAAATCTATATCGTGATTATATCCTGACATTTTACTTAACGTACGGGCACTAGTTCTGACACCATGAGATGATGGACAGAAAATGAACCAGCACTAATTCGATCATTGTTTAGCCTTTTACGGGGCCCTGTGGAGTATGTGACCATTAGAAGTATAACGTTTTTACAAGCGCAATATACAGATATCTGCCGCCTGTTTCATGCTATTCCACTGATCGACAGATGGCGGCAATGAATCTGAGCAATGATGAAGACAAAGAAGAAGAAGAAGTGTGCAGACTTGAAAACATGAACATAAGCAATGCAATACTCAAAAGTTGCTTTGTAAATGTTTTATTAATGAGGAAATGCATTCAACACATTTGTCAGGTCCCAATGATATACGCAGTGCGTTTAAGAGAGTAACACTGAACGTAAACACAACTTGTGGAGGGCACCTTTTAGTTATTCATCAAGTAAAATCAAACCTCCACTTCTTACTGCATCTTAAATGTAGCTGCTTGTATCTTCTTTCATATGAATGAAAATATTAAAATATTTTTTCATAAAAAAAACATGAACTTGCCATTTAGCCATTTGTCATTTTATAGACATTTGTAGCCATTTGTCATTTTATAGACTAAAGATTCAATCATAGAATTCAAATTGTACTTACAGTCTATCTAATCGTGGCATTAAGTTGCGTTAATCCTGTCTTTTTACACAATTTCTTGATTCAATCTTTTATTTTCTTTGTTTTCAATAACCTTGTGACAGTCTTATTTGTTGTACTTAAGCCCTTTTTATAAATTCATTTGATTTACTTCTTAATATCAGTCATGGTAGGCCAAGCTCTTCACCTTCTTAGGGCTCAGCTCTGCTAGTCAGTGCAGTAATCCTGAATGAAGTTTTTAGGCCTGGAGCATGACAGGAAACATGAATGAAGAACGAGTGCGTTAGTTGTGATTTGGAGTGTGGGCCTGGGTGTTAGCCAGCATGTTATGACATTTATGTCAGTCTGCTGTAACTTGGAAATATCAGAGGGGTGTCTGCTCTCCGCTGTGTTGGGTCTTTACTGCTTATGATGTGATACCACTTCATATTATGTAGAGTGTAACCAGGGGGCATTTTTATACTTCGCACCATGTGGAGGCTCTCTTCACATAACAGACTATTGCTTCCTCTTTCTAACCTCATTGTATCTTTATCTACCTGTATTCATGAGCTATCTATAGACGGAGATGTAAAATGACTCTCTCTGCCTGTAGATGTGATTGGAATTTGCAAGAGTGCGGATGATGTATCCCGTATCACCACTAAGACCAGCAGAGAAGTCTCCAAGAGGGCCCTCAACCTAATAGACACAACTGGCAAAGTGGTGGCTCTCACACTGTGGGGAGAGGAGGTAATAACTATAATCTTTCTCTGTTCTTCTCTTTCTCTTTCTCTCTCCTTGATCTCTGTCTGTATCCATGGATGGATTTGCAGTTTAACACAAGAACTTGTCTAGCAGGCTGTAATTAATCGTGTGTTTATGAAGGTGCCCATCCATCTATGTGCGTAACATTTCTGTGTGTGCTCTTGCATACAGAGCCGTTTGATTGGGTTTTGTGGGCTGTAAAATTTGAATCGGTCAAATCATTTTCCTGACCTTCAGGAGTGTTTTGGACCAGAGGACCTGATTTGAGACGGAAGGCTAAATAACTCTCGAATGTGCATGAAATGGCACTATTCTTCTCTAAGCTCATTCAATCTGCAAGAGCTAATCCCTCCTCTTTGCCAAAATCCAAAAATGACTTTCAAATAACTTGTAGGTTGTCCAACTATAAAAGCAAACTATACCACATATTACTTTCTGGTCTCTGCAAGCTGCAGAAACAGACTGAACATATAAGAGACAATAACACTACTGCTTTTGCTGTCTCTTGTTCTCCATCTTTCTCTCCTCAATTACTGTCTTTGACACAGTTTGTTCTTTCTCCAGGCGGAGAAGTTCGATGTCTCTGGGAAGCCCGTCGTGGCCGTCAAAGGAGCTCGCTTGTCTGATTTCGGGGGCAGATCTCTCTCGGCTTTATTCAGTTCAACAGTCATGGTCAACCCAGACTTACCACAGGCCTTTAGTCTTCGGGCCTGGTGAGTCACACTGGTGTACACTCATAAACACACACAGAATTGTCCACAGATATCCAATCACTTTACCATAGGCCCCACACAAGACACGGTGTGGGTATACAGATGGACAAATCACTCTACAAATAGAGTGATTGTAGCCTTTTGATGCTCAAATGTTATTATAAGTCAAATATGGTATAGTAGAATATAGAATACTACACACAAGGGCTGCAAGATATAATGTTTCAGCATTGACGTTGTGATGTGTGCATGCCCAATAGACACATTGCAGGACATGTGATGTCAATTAAGGCAAATTAAGGCAAACATGTCATGCCACATCTTTAGTTCACATTTTCCACGACTAATCCACAAGAGAAGTGTGTCTGACAAAATGTACATACATTGACAAATTTAAAGGGTTCTTGGATGCACCGAGTTTGTTGCTAGTGAGTGACATGCAGGCTCTGCACGCACAGCGAACCACCAATTACAATAATTCTTGATCAATTTATCGAAACAATCAAAGCACCTCTCGTCGACCACTATCTGAAGATGAGAAAGGAACAGGAAAAGAAAAACAGAAAAAAACTTCAGTGGTATGGAAATATTTCAGGAAAGGATGATGTTGATTAAAACACCGGTACTTTGTAGTCGTCTTGTGTTTAAGTATTGTTTTTCATATTGCAAATATACTGTCTATTGTAGAAAAGAATAAACAATGGCAGTTTTTCCCAACAAGTGCAACCCTACTAAATACAGGGTTAACACATGCACAACACACCTTTGAACAAACCATGTTGATCAAGTGTCAGGAGACTGGTGGCATGTGTCCTCCTCAGTCATAGACAGGATGGGATGGTGGGAATAAGAGAAAAGCAGAACTCGGATATTTCTGGATTCCAGCACTGAACTTCTACTGTACGTGCACAGAAAGAGAGGGACATGATGAGCCACATCAAACTGGATTCTTATTAGCAGTTCCTGTGCAGGGATTTTAAATTATGACTCATTCATTCATTAAGGCTGTTCCTAAGTTTGGCCACCGCTGAAATATAAATGCATTTTTTCTTCTTCCCCCCTCCCCTTGTGTGTGTGTGTGTGTGTGTGTGTGTACATTTCAATGCTTAGTGTGCATGTGATTGCTTGTTTGTTAAACTGAAAGCTATTCTTAGTCAGGAAACTGCGTCAGACAGTGCACTCACAGCTTCAAAGTGTGAATACAGTAAATAAAAGTTTAGGTTTGTTGGTACCTGTGGGCATTATTCTGTTCACTCTTTCAGTTGTTAATGTCTGGATTTAAATTTGACTAACTGCTCCATGAACAATAGCTGTGCGTATGTGCGTGTGTGTTACTTATAGCAGTTACTTAGTATGTGTGTGTTTAGAGAGGGAGTGAGTGGAGAGACGGGCTCCATTGCATCTTAACATTCAAAGGGCTAAATAACTTAGTTTTTTCTTTTAATTTCTTCTTCGGTTCTTCTCTAATCCCTGATTTTTCCCCGTCATCTCTGCTGCAGTTTGGTCTTCTCTTCAGTTTACAGGCTGACAGTGGTGAAGGAATGACAATGGATGTTATTCAAGGATGTTATGCAGGAGCAATCCTTTTATAACATGTAGGTCTGCGCTACACAAAGACAAAGAGTATCTGTCTGAGTCTAGTTCCTGTGGCGACGTGATGCTTTGTCACATTGTTTTGACCAGGCTTGCTTGCATAATTGAAGGAAACTGATGAATTTGGATGATGCCTTGATTAGTCAGGCTGATGCATTAAGATTTTAAAGGCACTATTAAAAAGGTAGATACATTAATGGATAGAGTGGGTAAGCAAAAAGAAAGAGAGGCGAGCATTGTTTTTCTTTTTGGCTCAGCAAAGAAACAGTATTTATAGACAAAAAAGTATGTAAATATGAAAAAGCTGATTGAAGTATGAATGCATTTATCCATGATAGACAGCCATATGTCAGATAAAATAGATTGCAGGATACAGATGCAGTGGCTGTAAATCAGTTAAGGGATTAAGGGAGTAATTCAGGCATGGCTGAAGGCGGTTTTTGTAGATAATAGCAGATTTAGTGCAGTCTCTCCTTCACAGGAAAAATCAAATTTTGTTAATATAACATACCTTTATCTGTGTAAACAAACACACACAAACTCATTTGCTTTCACAGCCTCTTTTTCGAAAAGTGATGGATACACTCCTGTACATGTTCATAGTCAACTAATATTGACGGTGTAACTTCTGTAGCATAACCACCTCGGTATTGCGTTCTCAAACACGCTCTGTTTGTGTTTTCCTCTTTTTTTCTTTCTGTCTCCTTACATTCTAAATAATGCATGTCATATTTTGTATGTACTGCATGTTTGTTTTTGGTGTGCAAGCGTGTTTGCGTATACATTTATTTACACCTATGTGCTGTGTGTTTTAATGTCCACACTTTAGGTATGACCAGGAAGGCTATGCGCTCGACAGCGAATCCTTGACACAGACGAGGTCAATGGGCAGCGGACAAAAGACTAACTGGAAAACGCTGAGCGACGTTAAGAATGAACACTTGGGACATGGAGAGAAGGTGAAGTGCATACATACATACATACATAAAGCCTCACACAACCACGTAGCATGGCATCCATCCCAAGAAGTATTAAACACGCTGTCATTCAAAAGAGACAGAAAAGGTGTCTTTTTAAAAGGTTAGTTCACCCAAATCACAACAGATATCAGAGACGGAAATCTAAAAACGTGGCCAGATGAAATCGGTGGCTAGGCATCTTTTTTGTTTTTGTTAATAATTTTGATTGATTGACCCCTAACAGAAAAAGTTACCATAAAACAGATGTTGGTGATGTCTTTTTATTTTCCAGGCCTTTTGATATCAGACACTGTATTCTCATTGACAACTGTCCTCACAATGAAATAGGGCTGCAACTAATGAATGAATGATAATGAATTGTTTTTGTTATCAATCTGATGAATATTTTAATATTTTAATTGATAATCATTTGGTCTATAAAATGTCTAGCAGGAGAAAGCAGTCTTGAAGAGGTGAGTTTTAAGGGCTTGTTTGAAAGATGGAAGGGTATTTGACTGTCTGATCTGGTTTGGGAGGGCATTCCAGAGGGAGGGTTCAGCAACTGGGAAAGCCCTGTCACCCCAGGTCCAGAGCTTGGTCCTGGTGGTCTTAAGGATGTTTGCATCTTCGGACCTGAGGCAACCGGTTGGGATTTGGCAGGGGAGGAGTTCAGAGAGGTATGGAGTGGTGAGGTTGTTTAAGGCTTTGTAAGTGGTGAGTTTTATTTGGAAGTCAATCCTGTGTTTAACCGGGAGCCAGTGGAGGTTGTGGAGAGCCAGGCTGATGTGGCCTCGGCAGGGGGTGGAGTTGAGCAGGCGGGCAGCAGCTATCTGGATGTATTGAAGTCTATTTGTGATTTTGTTGGGTGAGCCATAGAAGATGCTATTGCAGTAGTTGAGTCTGGAAGTGATGAAGGGGTGGATGAGTGTTTTGGCAGCAGTAAAGGACAAGGAGTGTCTGAGACAGGCGATGTTCCTGAGGTGGAAAAAAAGCAGTTTTGATGATGTGGTTGGCATGGGGTAGGAGCGAGAGGCTGGGGTCGAGGATGATTCAGAGGTTGCAGACCTGGGTAGAGGGGGGGACGTTGTAGCCGTCAATGAGGATTGAGATGGACTGGGTGAAGTGGGTGAGGGAATTCGGGCCTATGATGAGTATTTCTGATTTATTGAGTTGAAGAAAGTTATGTTGCATCCATGGTTTAATATCATTAAGACAGGAGGTGAGGGTCAAGTGGGTGGTTGGTGTAATGGTCTTTGAGGAAAAGTAAAGTTGAGTGTCATCGGCATAGCAGTGGAAACGAATGCAATGTTGATGCAGAATCTGTCCGAGGGGAAGGATGTACAGGATGAAGAGGAGGGGACCGAGGACTGAACCCTGGGGGACACCATGAGTAACTGGGATGGTGGAGGATTTGCAGTTGTTTATGGAGATGTATTGATGTCTGTCAGAGAGATATGAGGTGAACCAGGAGAGGGCGGTGCCAGTTATTCCTATGATATGTTAAGGCGTGAGAGCAGAAAGAAATCCATGGTGTAAAAGGCTGTGCTGAGGTGACGAAGGATGAGGATGTTGAAGAAGCCAGAGTCTGCAGAGAGAAATATGTCATTGATGATTTTCAGTAGGGCACTTTCTGTGCTGTGTTTGGAACGGATAGGAAGTTTTTAGTTTCAGATTGGTTTACTCTCGCTCTACTTACGCTCGCATTTGAGTCTCAAAACATCAGGTGGAAACGAACCCACAAGGTGTGAAACCGCAACAAAACAAATCTTGTTATTTGCTTTGCAGTTTTCCGAGAGTTTGATAGCAGGAGAGTGTTGTAAGACAAGCATAGTAAACACAGGGTTTTGGTGTCAATCCCTGAGAATCAAAGAGTTAGAGCTGTACTGTTTTGCAGTCACACAGGATCAAATCCATCATCTTGACGGACTTAGACATCAAGAGCGTGAGTCTCACATTTTCTTGACATATTTCACTTGCTCTTACTATGTCTTATGCTTTCTCTAGCTACATATACAGTATAACCCACAGCTGAATAAAATTTAAGGCATTTCAGAAAAATGACAGTTGAATGGTGTTTGTTTAGCCATATAGAGATTACACTGATGTCCTCTTATTTAAAAGTATGAGAGAAGATTTTCTGTGAACAGACATGGATTTAGTCTAATTTGAATGTAAGCGTTTAGCCAAACACAAATCCACAGTCAGTCTTCCATTCATTGTAAATAGAGCAGTTCTAGGCTGTGACTTTCCATGACTTCACGGATTAGAGTCATGGTTCTCTTGTTTTAGCTGTGGGAGGGAGATAGTTATGCTCACATATTACCAGTACTGGTTGAACTGCCAAACGCCACTAGAGGAGCATGTGAGAACTCTCAAATTGAACCTTGTGCCATTGTAAGAAATGTCATTGCATAGAATTATGCGACACTTTCGACTAAAAGTAAAGTGAATGTAATTGTATGTGCCACTCATAAACTTTCTATCTAATTAATTAGGTTTATCTCCGACTAGTCTCCCTCTTCCCTCACGTTTAATTAGAAGCCACTTAGGGGTAGCTTCAAGATCAATGTCGTTTTTGATGAAAATTTCTAATTATGTGTTTGAGTTTGAGGAAGCCTATAGGGCATAACATTACCAGAAGGGAAGTAGCGCGGACAGAGAACATGGTAGAGTGAGAGACGGGAAGGAAAACCAGCCACTTGAAATTCATGTCACTTACAAACCTGTGTTGCAGGATTTAAGGAAACAAAGACACCGGGAAAAAAAAAGTTAAAACTGAGTGAGAGTGGCTAAGAGAGAGAAGTGACGAGGGGTGTTTTAAAAAAGGATACACCTAGGAACAGTTAACTGGCAGTTATGGGGAAAAGAGTTGAAAGGTGAGAATGTGTTGATAATTCAAACTCAGATTTCTTTCCCCTCTTTGACTTTTTTTTAACCTTCATTTAGGCCTATTCTATTAATCCTCTCCTCTTTTCTCTCCCTGCCCTGTGTACCCCCAACCATTTCTGTAATTGAACAGCTTTAAGGAGGTTGTCAATCACACACACTGAGGCGGCAGCTTCGGTAATAATAATGAAACCCAAATCATTAGCTTATACTTTGAAGGAATCTAATTTGACATTCTACCTGTTTCCTCTATGTATGAGCGTGACTGTGACTACGAGTGTGTGTGCGTGTGTGTCTGTGTGTGTGTTGTGTGTACAAGCCATTTCTAATTAATGTAGCAGTGTGTGTTGGGGTTTTGGGACAAGTATTAAAGTTGGCATGTGCAACCACGTCAATTATGTGAAGTAGGTTTTCACTTGGTTGCCCTTCCACATACAAACTTTAATTGCATTTAGGTGCCAGAAGGTGACACAGGGATTTGGTGTGATAAGAATGAAAACTATTTACAGAATGTTAGGTGTGTGTGTTTATGTGTGCATGTTTATAAATCTTTAGTTAAGTTTGCACGCATATTTTTGTTTCCGTGTGTCTTTGAGCGTTTTCTTGTGTGCTGCGTTTGTCTTGCTGCTCTTCTAGGTTCTTCTCAGTGTGCTTAAGGTTAATACTTTGCCCCAAGGCTTTGGTGTACACAGTGGAATACAGAGGGAGACAAAAAACAAACACAGAAGAAGAAGAGCAGAGAGGATGACAAATGCAGAGGGATTTATTCAGAGTGGTCTAGTTGCGCTCTGCTCCAGATCCTGCTGACCTCTATCCTCACATTTTCTTTTCTTCCCACCACGTCCACCCTCCTACCACCTTCCCCACCCATCGCCTTCCCACCTCTTCAGCCTTCCAGTGCTTCAATCTGCCCAAGTCTGCAAAATGTGATGAGGCAGCCATGCGGGTGGAAACATGGGAGTGGAGAGTTGAGGGGGAGAGGGCTTTTGCTAAAGGCAGACATTCTCCTAATTAAAAAAACAAACTTATTCGTAAGTGTTTCGGAGGGGTTCTTGCTGTGTGGCATTGGTACTGGGTAAATGGACAGATTATGAGGACGTGAGTCAGTGTTAGCTAGAGGTAAGAAAGTGTCAGAGAGCTCTAAGTCTGAGTGACAGTATCTGTGGAGGTCGTGGGGACACAGGACAAGATCAACCATCTCACTAGGGATGTAGAAAGCACAATGTCCTTTTCACATTTCAATGCTCTTACTGAACACTACAGAAATTGTGGATTGTATAACGAAAGGAGCATTGCTCAGTCAGTGTGTAAATTTGGCCAGCCTCCTAGAGAGAGTCTTTGATGGACTCATTTAGGCCAACATTAGTAATGAGTCTGGCCCAGCTCTTGCTTGTAGTTATTGTGTAGAATGCATTTTAAAGCATTTCATTATAAATGCTGGCTGTAATTCCAACATCTTGTTCAAGGCCTGCTCTCCTGGTAGAAGAAATACCCTCTGGTGAATCCAGGAAAAAGGATTCTTCTGTGGTTTCTTACACATTCACATATATCGTATTTATCGCTTTATGCACATGTGTGTGCCTCTTTCCACCAAGACACCGCTCATCTGCTGTGTGCAGTCTTTATACTTACATTTATGGTAATTGAATTCTGTGTCTCTCCACAGGATGAGAGAATAGCATCTTTTCCCCCCAGAATTAGCATTTATTTACTGTGGGTGCTAATGTCTGTTTAAATTTCCACAACATCGCTGCATTTTAATTAGATTCTGTTTGATTGTGTACACTTTAATTTCAATTCATAGCTGAAAGAAGTTCAGCCCATTATATCTGAGTTTCAAATGCGTACATTTGGGTCTTTGCATATAACCGTGCATGTAAGTCATGTGTACGTCAGGTGAGTGTACCTTCGCACAATTTTCGTATTAAGAGAGGAAGAGAGATTTGTCTCATCTTGCATCCATTATGCATAAAACTCTCAAACTCCCTCTGCTCTGTTTTAAACCGTTCCAAGATTGTTTGGAAGTCAAATAGAGATGTGTAAACAGTGTGCATCTACCAGCTGGACTGACTTGTTGGCAACCGTTTTACTGATGATGCCAAGCTTGATCTGAGTTTGTTTTCATTTTATTTAACGTTTCTTTTTTCACCCTAAGCAGCTTTTTTATTCGCATTATTAATTAAAATTGTTGAAGAGTTTACTGCCTGCACTAAAATGAGCACTTCTGCTCCTCCTTGTCTCTTGCTTTTTTTTCCCTTTTCTTTGTTGATAGGCTTTGGTTTCATGACATTTGCTGTATGGTGCAAAGATTTAAAAATACCAATCATGATTAGACAAGAAAATGCCAAAAGAATACTCATACAATGTGTAAGAGAACAGAGCATCAACCCAAAGGTTTGATGAGTGAATGTTTTTTCTAATGTTGCTGTGTTTAACTTTATCACAGAGCTGCTCTCGCAGCATTGCCATGAATCATTCCCGCACACTTTCTTCCAATATTATTTCTGTATTTCCGCTTTATTGGATAGTGATAGCTTGGAAAGAGAGAGAGAGAGAGAACAACAGAGAGAGAACAACAGAGAGAGAGAACGACAGAGAGAGAGAACGACAGAGAGTACGACAGAGGCTGGAATCGAACCTTGAATCATGGGCTGCAGTCTAATAGTTTTTTATGCTTAGGAAGGTTCCTAACTGAGTTAAATGACCTGGAAGTAGCTAAGTAGCAGCCATGATAAGAGCTGGTCGAATTCTCTAAATGCTGGGTGCTTCATCTCCTTTAGCATAGGGTACACTGGACCATCCTTTACGAAAGGAAAAAAGATAGTGCCATTCCACATGATGTTTTGCATCCAGGTCAAGGAAATGTGGTTCGGAAAAGACACTAGACGTGATTTCTTTCACTATTTGACCGCAGCCGTGGTGCGCTGGCTCTACCAGGTGAGCAACTGCGGGACCTAAATCCTGCACACTTTCTGCACTGATGGTAGCGTTATCTTATACACAGTACCCGTCACCTGAGGCTACATGATGGTCATGAATGAATGAATATGGCCCGCACAGTTGTTACAATGCATGAGGCATGCATCGATGCTCAAGTGGTTGACAACACACACGAGAACAGACAAAGTTTTTTCAAGTTATCGACAGTTTTATTTTACTGATTTTTCTTCGCCCACTGGAAATGTGTTGCAGGAGGGCTACCCTTTGAGCTAATCTGTTGTTGTTCCCCCCAACAGAAAAGAGTTAGAAGTGTTGCATGTTCTGAAATTGGTCATCGTACCCGAACAGTGTTTTGTGATTTTGACTCTTGTACTGTGGACTAGTGGTTACTCATTGTGTTTTTACAGCCTGAGCCACCTGGCGCCTTGTTCATTTACCAAGATGTAGCCTCCTACATAACAAACACTTTGATGAGGTGTCTTGTTCCGGTCCATTCATTGTAAACCTTTTAAGATTTCTGTCTTTTCTCCAAGCTCCAGTGGAAGCCTTTTCCCTGTCGCAGTTACAGTTGCCAAAGTGATACATTTAATGCAGTTCTCTTCAAATATGTCAGGTCAGGATTTGGTAAACGTGGCGTGTCATTTGACCAGACAGCCATGTTCATATTCTCCATGCAGGAGCAACCGGGTTTCACTAAGTGTAGAATAAAATGTACAAATTTCAGCACAAACATTTTCTATAATTAAATGATAGCGTTCATCAGCCTTGATTGATTTTTCCAGTATGACCTTTGAATTGCGTGTTATATTTCTCCTCAGCACAATATTGTTTAAGGGGGTAGCACCTGCAAATTAACAGCAGCCTTTTAGACGTTCAAATTGCAGCAGTTTGATGTGATTTTGGTAGCGTTTATTAGTCTCGCAGCTCTATCCCCATAATTAGATTTATTTTTCTCCCATTTTTGTTCTCTCATCTCAGGCAGATTATTTCAGCTGCTTGGCGACAGTGCTGTACATGCGTAAGGAGAATTGTCTGTACCAGGCCTGTCCTTCTGACGACTGCAAGAAGAAGGTCATCGACCAACAGAACGGACTGTACCGCTGCGAAAAGTGTAACCGAGAGTATCCCAACTTCCAATACAGACTCCTACTTAATGTAAGTGCAAAGTGCACATCATCACTTCTGTGATCACACATATACACACACTCAAACTCACACACATGAATAATCTCTGGCTCCTTTATCATCTCTGTTTGTGTGACTCTCAGGCCAACTTAGCAGACTTCGGGGATAACCAGTGGGTGACATGCTTTCAGGAGACAGCTGAGGCCCTGTTAGGTCACAGTGCAGAAACACTGGGACAGCTCAGAGACACAGTGAGAGACACACACACACACACACACACACACACACACACACACACACACACACACACACACACACACACACACACATGGATATGCTACCACACACCGTTCTCCCTAAACTAGTTTGTTGACATCTGACAAGAAAATTCCCTTTACAATTATTTCAGGAGGGCTAACTTTAACAGACTACTTCCTGTAAACCACTGGCCCTGACTTTGTATTTACCTTGTTTTTGTGTGTGTGTGTGTGTGTGTGTGTGTGTGTGTGTGTGTGTGTGTGTGTGTGTGTGTGTGTTCTTGAGGACGAGGCTGCATTCGAAGAAGTCTTTCAGAAAACCAACTTTACAACTCACATCTTTAGAAACCGAGTCAAGCTGGAGACGTACAACGTAAGTAGCTATAAACGGGAGCACAATAGAATTTGATACAATGCAAGGCAATTTGGTTTCCCAGAAATAAAAGAGCAGAATGTAATGACATACAATGGTGCTCATCATTGTCCTGCAAGCTGAGAGAAAAATGTCAGTGATCTCTGCCTTGCAGGAATACTCTACCCTGATTGGCAAGTGTATGTCTGTCTTATCACTGTTCTGAACAAATACACCAGCAGTACACTAATAATGGTTCTGGGAAAATGGGCTTTTAAAATAACCAGGATTGCAAACAAGTCGCATTGTTGTAAAAACTGTAAATGGTCTCATTTAGGGTCAATTTCACAATCAAACCAAAAAGTTGGACCAGCTACAGTATATAAAGCATGTGTGCGTACGTGTGTGTGCTGTTTCTTTTATATGACAGTTACCACATTTCTGTTATGAAATTGTCATTAGAAATTGCAGCACTTAATATTTGTGACCCGCTCAAGATTCTGTTTTTGGCAGAAAAAAAAGCAAGTCCGGTGATGAAGGACGATGGTTGGATGGAAGGCAAAGCTTGCAGTGTTTACAGATTTAGTATTTTGATTGGTACATATACTTTACTGATCTGCAGCGACCTTTAGGATAAGTAGTAGGCAGAGGTCGAAGGAGTTCTTTCCAAATAGTAAATAACATAAAGGTCCTTCGTGATAAAGACGTCACCATGAATATTACAAAGTGAACATTCACTGATTTATGTGAACCATAAGGTGTTGAGGTGTGTTGTTTTAATTAATGAGCTGCGTGCCATCCGTGAATTCGTAACAACCAAATTCCTCTTTGGTTATTATCTCCGGCTTACTGCGGTCCCGAGCATGTAAAGCCACAAAACAAGATGCACAAAACGCAGTATAATCACAACGCAGTCAGTCACACTACATGAATCTAAAATCATTTCAATTAGTATCACAGTGACAAGGGAGTTGTTATGTAGCTAGTGCACTTTGGATAAAAGAAAACAAATACAGCTGTGGATTCATTTCTCTTAATTAGGCACTAATTAGCATTTAGCTATTGTCTGTCTAAGCCTAATTAGCTTAATTATTCAGAGGCTAATTTGCTACTTGGGGCGCATACCGAGAGTCTGAATGGAATGATTGAGATGTAGGATGAGCTCTGAACGGTCTGTGTCCTCACCTCAAGAAATCCTACAAGGAACGCTAAGCAAAGTTCATAAACTGTTCTTCATAGTCTAGAACAAAGTGTTAGAACAAACAACATACTGATCATTTCTATTTTATTACAGCTTTAGCAACCAGTAGTGGAGCTCAAAATTGAGTTTGTCCTCAGGGTTGCATTACAAGAGTCATGGGGTACAGGCAACAATGTTCTCTTTAAATCATCCACTGACAGCCACGGATATCCACAGCAAATTTCGTGGCAATGTGGGGAAAGAAATGCGAAACCGAAAGTCATCCCAATTCAGAAAAGAAAGCAAAAAACTGATAACTTCATTAGAAATATAATAATAATACATTTTATTTAACGGCGACTTTCATGGCACTTAAGGTCACACGAGATCAGCAACAACACATGCAGTCAATGCATCAATGCAATCAAAAATAAAACGTACAATAAGCAACAAAGCACCAGTAATAAAACATCAATGAAATCCACAATAAGAACTACAATGAGCAAAGCAATAAGCATACCTCAGAAATAAGTTAAAATAGGTATAAGTAAATAAGATGCAGCTGTTGCAGTTAGTGAGTAAGATAGTAAAACATATGACCAGCTTTACGCTTCCTACACCGAATCAGTTTAACGTGAATGAATTGAGTACAATGCGCAATAAGCACTTAAAGTCAATAAAGTCTCTATTTCGCAACTGCATGTTTGTATTTACCTATGTTTGCCTAAATCTACAGCTATAACAGAAAAAGAAATATGTAATGTGTTCTAGTTGTCTAATTGATTAAACAGTGATAAATAGAAATACAGCACTGCATTTGGGAAAAACTTTACCTCTTCATCACATATCAACAGTGAGGAGCAGAGGTCGGCGAAAAAGCATCGAAGTGTTGGCCAGGTGTTGGCAACATTTTTAGGAATTGATGTCAGGAACACCAACACCATTAACACATACGGTTACAACTGTTTCCTGCACCTTTTTAATTACTTGTCATATTTGTTGGTGTTGTAGAAAGGGCCAATAATTGATCTAAAGCCCAACAGGAACTATGTAAAACAAATGATAATTCCAGTATGCCACAAAGTAGAGATAATGAGGTCTGAGCAGAAGAGATATTCTCCACAGGGCTTATCAATGTATTCAGATTTCTTTCCAGTGGGTGTTGTTTAAAAGGTTCTGACGAGACGGCACAGAATAGAAAGTGATTCACTTGTTCAGTACGTCTTTCTACCTCCGCCTCAGTTCCTTCCCATTGACTTTTCAGTGTGCAAAAAAGATCACCTACCTCAGTGTTTTCATAAAAATAGAACAACGTAATGAAATGTCAGAGCTTAACAAGATTAATGAAGTTACAAAAATGTGTGCTTTGTCATTTTTCATAACAAGGACACACGGAAAAAGAACCGTGCTCAGGATCATATTTTAAAGTTGCTGTTCTTCTCTTGCATATAAACTCAATTATGAATTATTTTAGGGCAGAGCAAAGATGATAAAGTACCAATTTTTAGATTTAACAAGCACAGTACACTAAAATCCCCAAAAGTTTCTCTGCCATCAAGTATAAATATTGAACCGCACAAGCCTATAGCTGATTGTTACACAGTTGGTGATTCCACTGGTGCAGCAGTATTTTCTTTATCTCTTTCTATTTCCAGACTTAACTTTCCATTTTTCCAAAATGTGACTACAGTTTCTGACCAATTTATTAAAAGTCAAAGTAATCGACATTTTCATATAAATGTTTTCCTTCTCTATTACTGACATCATGATTCAAGAGATAAGACCTTATTGCCCAACACAAGGTCAATTCATGTTACAAGAAACGGCTTAATAAGGTAAAAACAGAAAACTATATACATTACATGATTTATGCATTGTCCAAATATGTCTGAAGATATGTATTCAAATAAATGAAATATACAGCAGTGTAATACATGTAATTTATAATATACAGTATATATAGGATATACCTGTCTTTAACAACTATAAACACTTTTGCCTTATAATTACAACTGCCACACTCGGAGGGGGGATTCAAGGCCGACGGTCATAGAGAGAAGCGAGATGCAATAAACGTTTGAATATGGATAATTGCACACTTTCCAGACAGTTTCCTGGAAGACATTCATAAAGTTCCACATGAAAAAAGACAGAAATAGTAAAGATGAATGTTGCCAGGAGAAGGAAAATGTTGCATTTTCCACTTTGATAGTGTTACGGTGTTAGTAGAATGACAGCTGCCGGAGTATCTCATGTGTTATGGCAACATCTGGTTTATACCTAAAACTGATCAAATGTACAAATCATTACCGACTTATAATGTATTTTGAATAAAGTTCCATCCTCTGTCATGTTTCATTAAGGCAGAGCATCTAAGAGGCAGGAGAGTGCAGTGAATCAGCCACTTGTGCTGCAGACTTCAGTGTAGCCCATCTCATAGTGGAGTTAATGCAATTCAGATGATGGTGAACATCAGATTTGGCCTGCAGAATTTGATTTACTGAGCGCAGATGAGTGCATCTTTCACATAAACATCAAATTTGCATTTGTTTAAAAGGCAATCCAAGATTATTGATGTGCTTAGAATTTGGGAAAGTGTATCTGATTTCAAACCAATCACCAGGTGCAATATATTGAATTTGGTGAGTCTTTACCAGGACAGTTAGTCACCCGTGTGTGTGTGTGTGTGTGGTCTCCAGGAGGGCCTCAAACGTATGTGTGCATATATCTGCTTGTGTAGGAGTGCATCTCTCTGAAGTGAATGGATTGATTTTGTCTATATGAATACATTAGTGTCAGAGGGGACCTGTTATGTCCTGCCTTATGTTAACAGACAGGCCTTTGGGAGCCACACACTTAATACACTCACTTTACATCCTCAACATACTCTTGGCAATGCTTTCAACATCACATTCAGATCTTTTCGCCGTCCTTGTGCAGGTTGATAGATTCTTCTATGGCTGAAGGTAAATGTATAAATAGAAAATGATGTAGCTTTAAAATGTGTAAAAAGATAATAATTGGTAAATTCACAAAGAATGCAATGCGGCTGCTGATAACTCCATGATCTGCGCATCTTTTGCACCCGTCCAATTCACAGAAGATATTGCGCTAATCATATTACGGCGCAAACACGTCCAATAAAGTGTTGCAACTGGGTGCAATGTGCCCTTTTTCTTGCTTCTGATTGCAATTATCCATGCGGTAAATTATAAATGTGCTTGAGGTTGTGATAGTCAGAGGGGCACTTACATCCAACCCTTCTGAAGGCAATTAAGAGAGAGCCTATAAGCCTGGGATTTGGGAAAAGAGGAAGAGGAAAGAGGAAAAATAATTAGTTTATTCGTTTATACAAATGGGAACCATCACCTTATCGTGGTGGAGAGGTTTGTGTGTCTCTATGAACCTGAGAGCTGTGTTGTCTGGAGCCTAGTGCTCCTGGTAGGGTCTCCCAAGGCAAATTGGTCTCAGGCGAGGGGCCAGACTAAGAATGGTTCAAAACGACTTCATGAAAAAAAGAGAAGGAGAGACCCTGCCCGGAGGAAGCCCAGGGCCCCCGTCTGGAGCCAGGCCCAGAGGGAGGGCCCGACAGCGAGCGCCTGATGGTCGGGTTTGCCACGGAGCCCGGTCGGGCACAGCCCGAAGAAGCTACGTGGTGCCTCCCATCCATCCATCCTGTGGGCCCACCACTCATGGGAAAAACCGCTGGGGTCGGGTGCGCTGTCACACGGGTGGCAGTGATGGTCAGGGACCTCGACAGACCAGACCCGGGAAGCAAAGGCTGGCTCTGGGGACGTGGAACGTCACTTCTCTGTGGGGGAAGGAGCCGGAACTAGTGCGGGAGGTGGAGCGCTACCAGTTGGATCTGGTGGGGCTTACATCTACGCACAGTCTTGGCTCTGGAACTGTACTCCTGGATAGGAGATGGACTCTATTCTTCTCCGGAGTTGCCCAAGGTGTGAGGCGTCGGGCGGGGGTGGGGATACTCACAAGTCCCCGGCTGAGCGCCGCTACGTTGGAGTTTACCCTGGTAGACGAGAGGGTCGCCTCCCTACGCCTTCGGGTTATGGGGGGAAAAACTCTGACTGTTGTTTGTGCCTATGCCCCAAACTGCAGTTCGGAGTATTCAGCCTTCTTGGAGACCCTAAATGGAGCCCTGCAGGGGGCTCCAGTAGGGGACTCCGTAGTCTGGGAGACTTCAACGCACACGTGGGAAACGATGGAGACACCTGGAGAGGCATGATTGGGAGGAATGGCCTCCATGATCTAAACCCGAATGGTCGTTTGTTGTTGGACTTCTGTGCTAATCATGGAATGGCCATAACAAACACCATGTTCTAACATAAGGATGCTCATAAGTGTACGTAGTACCAGAGCATCCTAGGCCAAAGGTCAATGATCCATTTTGTAATCGTATCATCTGATCTGAGGCCGCATGTTTTGGACACTCGGGTGAAGAGAGGGGCGGAGCTGTCAACTGATCACCATCTGGTGGTGAGTTGGATCAAGGGGTGGGGAAGACTCTGGACAGACCTGGTAAACCCAAACGGGTAGTGCGGGTGAACTGGGAACGTCTGGAGGAAGCCCCTGTCCTGGGTATCTTCAACTCACACCACCGGTGGTGCTTTTCAGACATCCCTGTGGAGGTTGGGGGCATTGAACTTGAGTGGGCGATGTTCAAAACCTCTATTGCTGAAGCTGCGGTGATGAGCTGTGGTCTCAAGGTCTTAGGTGCCTCAAGGGGCGGTAACCCTCGTACACCGCGGTGGACCCCGGTGGTCAGGGAAGCCGTCCGACTGAAGAAGTCCTTCCGGGTTATGTTATCCGGGAGGACTCCGGAAACAGTTGCAGGGTACCGAAGGACTAGAAGGGCGGCAGCCTCTGCCGTGTCAGAGGCAAAGCAGCGGGTGTGGGAGAAGTTCGGAGAAGCTATGGAGAAGGACTTTATGTCGGCACCAAGGTGCTTCTGGAAAACCATCTGGCACCTCAGGAGGGGGAAGTGAAGAACCATCCAAGCTGTGTACAGCAAGGGTGGGACCCTGCTGACTTTGACTGAGAAGGTTATCTGGCGGCGGAAGGAGCACTTTGAGGAACTCCTGAATCCGACTAACACGTCCTTCTATGGTAGAGGACAGAGCTGGAAGCTGATGGGGGATCATCGTCAATTTCCCTGATGGAAGTCACTGAGGTAGTCAAACAACTCCACAGTGGCAAAGCCGCAGGGGTTGATGAGATCCGTCCAGAAATGCTGAAGGCTTTGGGTGTTGAGGGGCTGTCTTGGTTGACACGCCTCGTCAACATTGCGTGGAAGTCTGGGGACAGTGCCTAGGCGGTGGCAGGTGGTTCCCCTATTTAAAAAGGGGGACCAGAGAGTGTGTGCCAACTACAGGGGTATCACACTTCTCAGCCTCCCTGGTAAAGTATACTCCAAGGTACTGGAGCTATTATTTTTCAGTGACACATCCTGTCACTGCTTCCCAGAATAAATGCATTTGCGCGGACATTCCTTATAAATGCGCTTCAGATACCTTCAACTCTCTGAAGACGCTTAGAATTTCACTGTAACTGCGTGTGGCTATAAGCGCTGATCTTTGTGAATTGGACTGTTATTGCAATGAGGTTCATTTGCATAGAAAGGGGCCAAATGTTTATCCTACTACCTTTTTTAAATATGTGCTAATGGCACAGGATCAGCGAGACGCTATTTTCTTGGCAGCGTAGTTTGGGGTGCATTTCACCCTTTTGTGGGTGCTTTGAGAATAGCACGGTTTCTTTTCCTCTTATTTGCACCGGTTTAGCGGCCGCTGTTTGAAGCTGAGGTACATCGACGCTTTGAGCTTCAGGTTAACGTCATGCTGATATTTAACAGGTGACATGTTTACCATGTTCAGCAACTTAATTTAGTGTTGTTAGCATGCTGGCATTTGAAGAAGCTGAAGGCATGTTTGTAAATTTGATATAATTCTCATTCACATATATTTAGTGTATTTTTTACAGCTTCATTATCCACATTTCTTCGCAGGTGTCTTCAGTTTGATGTGTTTTCCTTGTTCACTACAGAATCTCATCTCATTAATTCTAAGAGGTGTGTGATGGCTACTGTTCTGTTGCATGTGTGTGAAGCTGTATGTCTACATGTGCCAGCATCCAGAAGTTGCGTTGTTATCATTCTGTAGGGAAGAACACCCCCTCACTCCACCATCTGAAATTGAGTTAGAGAATAGGGGTTGAATGTTTGGCCACTGAGTAATTGTTTTTTCCAGATGTGATTGGAATAGGTTAGTCTACGCACATTGAATTAACAAGCCTTATTTCTCACAGTACCCCGTCTTAGAAAGACCATTATTTTTAAATAAGCTGTCAAGTGGAACCTTTGTCTCGGCAGCCCCCCTTATTGTTTAATTTTCCTGCTATCCTCAGGTAGATGCAAATTGAAAATACTAATAGAGGTGTTGAATCACATATGAGATAACGGGGAAATATGAAATCATTGATGCTGGTTATGCTGGCTGAATTGCTAATTGATTAATGTATTGTCTCTCGGGATTAATCGTTTTTATAGTGAGATTACTGGAACTGGGCTCTGCAAACCACTGCATTATTTGATAATATAATGGGAAATATATCTTGCTGATGGTGGCTGTTACTACAAATAGTTGAGAACCGAATGAGACTGATTTGTGTGGTACTCTCCTTCGACAGGATGTGTAATAAGTTGTAAATATAATGTATATTATAATGTAATAAGATCATACTATTTATTATTGCTTAACTTGTTATTTAAAGATACATTTTGCTTTTTGTTGACTTTTCGAGTTGGAACATTCCACCACTTACACACTGTTCCTCCACAAAATGCTTTAGAGGTGTTCAAGGTCCCCACGTTAGAGACCAACTTAGTGCTTAAAATGCTTAAATTCATCATTTATATCTACGGAGGTGTCTGTAGTCTACAGCCGGTGCCCTGATGACTAGATGTGAGATTTCATTATTTGTTTATTGTGCGAATATAATAAAGTTTTTACAACATAAAAGTCACTTAGACTGTTCAGTCAAATCTGGATATAAATGCTTTCCCACCCCTTGTATAATTTTTTTTTAAAACGCGTAGGTCTGCCAGTGGAGTCGGACCTACATGTTTCGCTCTCCCCTCGCATTAGAGAAAGCCTATGAAGGTGTGCGATAGTTTGAAGAATTTGGGAATACAGACCAGCAGACGGCAAGACTCCAACAGAACCAACTTACACCAGGAGGCAACAGACTTAAAGAAATACTTCTCTCCCAACATGATCATATGTATATCAATTACTCACCCCGTTTTTAACTTGAGTTTGTGAAGTAAACAGCCGATTTTGGGGGTTTAGGTATTCCTATCTACACAGATTTGGATTTGGTTACATCAGTAAATACATTATATTATAGCATTTATTTCTTGAATGATGCTGATCATAGAGTCTAACTCAAGATTGTGCTTCCCTCCTCAGGATGAGAGTCGAATAAAGGTAACCGTAATGGAAGTGCAGCCAGTCGACCACAGAGAATACAGCAGGACGCTCATCGGTAACATCCGAAAATTGGCCAGCTGAACTCGGCCGCTGTCATCCAAACGGCTGCCTGGTGATTAAACATGTCTTCCACTGGTATCCCGACTTTTTGCCTCAAGCAAGATAACAGCATATCTGACTGAGGCAGCAGACGGACTGGCCAGTGACTCATTTGATTAAATGGCAGCAAAACAAAAGACTTGTTTTTAGTTGGTCACCTCCTTCAACGTGATGGAAATGATTTTTACCTTTTTAATTTAATGAAGATCTTTGACTCTGTTATTACACATGACTGCGTTTGACAGCTGCTTATATATTTAATATGTTTCACGTATCATACATGGTAGGATCACAGCGTTTTCTCTTTCTTCTTTTTTTAAGCAAATTATTCCTCTCTTTGGTTTCGAATGTGTGGTGGTGAGTGATGCTCCGTGTTAGTTGAGTAAGACGTAGATGAGTCAGATCTTACTTGATTTTCTTTGTTTCGTTTTAAAGATGAAAGCATGGCAAAAGTGCGTGGGAGATTCACGTGTTGGCATTTGTCTTAACAATTTTACTCACAGTGTCTACTTGCTAATTTATCCCTTTACTTTAAAAGAGTGATGTTTGTTTTGCTTCTGCACTTCCAAGAAATGTTAAAAGAAAATAATAATTAAAAGGATGTGAAAATAATCACGTATCACTGTTACACTGTACTTGCTCCTCAAACATTTTACTTTCCTCAAATCCTCCTTACCTGTTCATGTTGCATCTTTTGTATTTAATGTGTAGAAATAGAAAATGAGACATTGTGGTTCACAAGCAGGCAGCTAGTGTAGCCTCGGTAAGCGCACACAAACAAGCCAGCTAAGAGCATACACCATTAGAATGGCTGTAATATGTTACTGACCTAAAGCCTATACACTATACTGTATATACACTAAAAGAAGAATTGTTGCAACACTGGCTTGTGGGGTTTCAGTTGGCACCATCAGAGCTGGAGCAAACCCTAACTACTGCTAGCTACATTAGCTACGAAGCTCATCTTCTCTTTAACTGTCGATTTTTTAACAAAAACCTGAATTAATTTAAATGAATTAATTATTTTTCATTGGTTAATCCATTAATTTCCTGCTGCTTATCGTGATCCATGTCGCGTTCATTTAATTAATTTTATCATTAGGAATTATTGATATTGCTGGTAAGTACTAAGTGATATAATGATACATCATTCTAGGCTATAATGTCTCCATGTTTAACTTGGTGAAACCTGCAGAAACCGAGACTGGAACTGGCCTAACATATTCTGTACTACGCTAATACAGACTGTATTTTCAACACAAAGGGAAAGGTTTCTGGTTAAACCGAACTGTTTGTTAGTTAGTTGTTAGTTTTAGGAATAGAATACCCGGCGGCGACCCGGAAGATAAAGAAAAAGTCCTACAGAGTAGGCCCGATTAGCTATCGGTTGAAACGTAAAAAGTCAAAGGGAGTAAACTAGTTGAAAGGCCACAGGGGCCCATTGTTGATCTCATGCTTTCAAAATATGGCTCTGATAGTTTTCCCGGCACAGATCGGGAAACTTGGCATGATTTCCAATGCCATTTTATACCATTTTTATTCTGATATTTCATACAATTTCACACTCATTTACTTCAACACTGATTATTGTACTATAAATGCTCTTATTCTGCCTAATCTTGTACTCATTTTTAGGTTTTTGCTGTAAAGCACTTTGGGCTGCAATTCTTGTATGAAAGGTGCTATACAAATAAAGCTTATAATTATTATAAGTGAATGATTGAAAGTTGCTTTTGATTCATCTGTCACTGACAAACAAACGGAAATGGTTCGACTCAATACAAAACCACTAACAGTTCACATGATACTGACTTTTGAGGTTTGCTTTACTCTGAAACCTTGCCAGGACATTTTCTTTAATTTGCTGGTATAAGCAGGTGCAGCAAGTGTAACTGTGTTCTGTTCTGCAAATGTAAAAAGGAGACCGTGAGATCAGAAAGTCATTTCCAACTTAAAGCTTCGCTGGTGATTGAGACTTAAGATGGTCTGCCGTCTGCAGCCCCAAGGCATTGTGGGACAGAGGAGGGCACAGCGAAGAGATTAAGAGAAATACCTTTTTTTGTATTACCCCTTAGAGAACTTTATCTGACTGTGACGTGCTAAGCAGTAGTGAACTGAACTACTGGTAAGGTTGTCATATCTTCCTTCTGGGGAAAGTGGGACCTTCAGTCTGGTGAATATGCAGTTTGTCTCTATCTGCAGAATGTGTGTGAGGCTACAAGGACGGTGAATGGAAATGAGCTGCGGTTATCACGGAGGTCATAGCCCAGATCACAGTCTATATGACCGCAGTCTCATCTTAAAACACACTGTTCAGTCAAGTGTGTGTGTGTGTGTGTGTGTGTGTGTGTGTGTGTGTGTGTGTGTGTGTGTGTGTGTATGTGTATGTGAGACTTTACAAGAGACCACCATTCCCCAGAACCAATACGGGCAACACATGCCTTCGACACATGTACTGTAGGCGTAACACTGGCGCAAAGCCTTTAATTTAGGCCTACTGTGAAAATACTAGTAATAGTACTGCATTCAAAACCTTACTTGGGTAAAAGTATGTAAGTATAATTCTGCAGAAAATGATCGTGTCAGGGTTAAACTATATGATGTTTTCTGATTAATATTACTGCTGCATTAATGTGTATGTTTTTACTGCTGTAGATGTTTAAGGTCGTGCTCATTTTAGCTCCTTAAGAAACTGTTGGGTAGTTTAATCTACAGCCAGGCATCATATTCCATGAGATCATCATTTGTTTGCAGTGTTGCTGTCCTGTGAGAACCACAAAAAAAAACAATCTTTTTTCTTTTCTTTGTTTTGTGACGATGCATTTTCCAACTATTCCAAGAGGCTTTTTAAATATTAAGGATTTGGAGATTTTTCTCAACCTATAAAGGAACACTATATATTTCAGTTTATCAGGAAATATTCAAAGTTACAAAATGGAGTTACATGGTTGTCATGATATTCATCAAGATACTGTTTATACTAAATCTGCAATAACTTGGAGGCAGCAGAAATACCTTTGTTTTAAGTTGATATGGCGTTGAACGTGTTTGTTGCTTATTTACACTTTTAGTAGTTACAGAGCAACATTACCATTCATCTGGAGTCGTGTTGCAGTCCTCATGGTGAACATAAGTCAAATATTCATTCTGTTTTATAGCATTGTTTTAGGTCTTCACCAATTTCTGAGGGAAATATCTTTAGCAGCTAAATTGGTTCACTTGCTAACTGTGTCTACGGCAAAAAAAAACACTCTTTAAGAGCAGTGCTAGTGAACCAAGACAGTAAAGTTGGTGCCGGACCGCTAAACATGATCTGAATTTCACTATAAAGCTCATACACAGGTGATAATTCTCTGTAGGTGTGTGACCTCTGTTCATATTGTCATTTGATACATATACCACTCTGAGGTGCATTTACAAAGCATAGAAATACAAAGGAGGAGTAGAAAAAAATGAAGTAAATTATTAATACATTTGAGTCTATTCAAGTCTAGACAAGAAAGTGTTAAAAAAAATTGTCTGCAAAGTCTATAGTGAGAACATAAAGGCCTTAACATAAAAGTAACTGAGGTTGAGAAGATTGTTTCTTTGTCTGAACCCAAATGAAAGGATACGAACGTCCAAAATCACACGCTTGGTTCTTTAGAGGTTTCATTACTTCTTTATGTTTTATTTTATATAATAAAAAGGCTCAAACAAATATGTGAACATAAAAGTGTTCCAGGGGGTCAGATTCATGTTGTGCTTTGATGTGCATAACTTAAAAATTATTGTTTAATCCACAACACTTTGTGTTTTGATAGACAGACTGACTGCCTTTCAAAGTGTCGTCAAGGACACTTCACTCTCTCAATGGTATTTATAGGCTCTGCTTTCTGTGCTAAATGTAAATGATCCAGTTTTAAATAAAAGGGCTCCAGGGACAGCAGCACAGGTGTTCTGCAGGATCGTTCATGTTACATGCATGGCAGGAGGCCGTGGGTGCACACTTCTCGCTCTTAACTTTTTTCCCTCTCGTAGGAGGCCATTCTTTTGTTCAGCCCTCACGTCTTGCCTCCTTCCACTCTTTACATAAATTACTCAATCCCCCTTCAACGCCCTACTCATTCCATTATTCTCCTCGTCTGTCTTTTCCTGTCCACCTACAGTATCTGTTTGTTTTTTTTCACGCGTTGTGTCCACCGGCATCATCATCATTTCTCTCTGAGCTCCTCATCGATTTCCTACTCCTCTCCGCTTATCTTGTCTTTGTTTCTCTGCTACCCACCACCAGTTAAATAAACCCTCTCTCTCTCTCTCTCTCTCTCTCTCTCTCTCTCTCTCTCTCTCTCTCTCTCTCTCTCTCTCTCGTGTATGTTTATTCTCTGCTCCACTTGGAGAGCCAGAGGCCATGCTAACACCAAGGCCAACATGCACTGTACATGCCAGCGTGGGAATTTGGGATTATGTAATCATACAATGTTAGATATAACCGATTACTTGTTTACAATATAAAAAAATCTTGTTTTCAGTAACCCTAACCCTAACCCAAAAAATTTGAAAATACAGTATTATTAAAGTCAATTCACTTTTATTTATATTGCCCAATATCACAAATCATAAATTTGCCTCAGGGGGCTTTACAATCTGTACAGCATACGACACCCTCACTTCAAATAAAGAAAAAGTTGTTTTTAAAACAAATTTTAAAATACATTATTATTAAAGATACATTCCGATATATTTAAAGACATAAAAAACCTTTTAATAATAATTTAATTGTTTTCTTTTCACAAATGTTCTTCGACACATTATTGAGAGGAGGGGGATTGTGGGCTGTGATTTTGGATAATGCAATCCAGACAGCCTCTCACAGCTCATTAAAAAGTGCTGCGTAACCTTATACAATGGTTCGTATGATATCTTACGAACAGTTGTATTCTTATTTTTCGTCAATTTCTTGACTGTGCAAGCCCCTATGTTTATAGAATTGAATTGGGACACAGTGCACATTACTTTATTTGAGGTTAATGATCTCCCAGAATGCCTTCCAGCACCCCTCAGCAATGGGATGAGAACTTGTTTCACTTATGATGTCGGTGACGAGAGCAATGGCATTATCAAGAGAGCAGGAGAATCATACATTTAAAATAAGTAGAATGAGAAAAATGTGTGAAAAGCAGGGATTACTCAAAACTCTGTGTTATATTTTTGGTCTATTGTTGCTGTGGTTGACGGACAAATTGGCGTCTCTGGGCTCTGTTGTAAAGAATCAATGGTGCAGAGTACTGCGCTCACGCTGTGGCAGCTGACTTTTGGATATTTCATTGCTGGAGGCATGTGGCGATTGAAGTTGGAAACATGGTGTGATTATGAGAAATATATATTACCAGAATGTGGTAGGGGCTCACGTCAGTCATTATCAATCAAATTAGATTTTCTCTTTCTCTGCTTCATGGAGCTCAGTCTGTGATAGAGAACAGTTGGAAGTGGATTCACTACAAAAGCTTCAGTCAACAGGAATTCATGTCTTTTCGTGGGAGGTACAGAATTGCCGCGAGTGAATATGTGGCACCTTTAATTAAATAAGCTTATATAATAAAGATTAATGCACTGTTGTAGGACATGTGTTATCCAATGCACGACTCAATTTGATGATTTTCTTTTTCTTTTCACAGTTTAATTTTTAATTGCTGTTATTGTTATTGTTTTAGTATGATCGACAGGAAGACTTGCGACCACTTTATGGAAGCTTATAGGGATTCAAATAAAGAATATGATATAGGGTTAGGGTTATATATATATATATATATATATATATATATATATATATATATATACACAACACAACTGCATGCTGTGTCAAAATATACCTTTGGTGTGTGGCAGGTGTGTGACAAAAGGACAATTACCGGTAATATATTGAATTAGAATTGCTCTGGCTCTCATGATTGCTTTTGCCACAGCCATTCATTCACCTCTCCCCGCTTAAGGTACAGTAAAGTTCCCAGTAATTCAACAGAATGTCAGTAGGTTGGAAAACAACCTGTGTACAGCCAAACAATGTGTCACTTTACAAGTGCAAAGTACATGCTGTGTTTTCTGTGATGGATGTTTTTCTCTGTAATTATTGTAACCTGCCTAAGAAAACCTTTCAGCCGCCTTTAAAATATCTATGTGATGCCATAGAAATGCACCACAGAACAACCAAACTCCCATTGCTTTCAGTATTGAAACTCTTCTTTTAGATTCAGGGTAATTACTTAGAGTTGAGTTTTCCTTTAAGATTGGTTATGTCTTTAACGGTGCTGATCTGAACTCTACACAAACTGAAGCTAAGCTAAGCTAAATGACCATACACTGGATGGAGTTATAGTTTATTGCCTAAAAGTTTTTAATTTCAACAAAGGAGACATTTCCCAAGGTAATTAAACTCTATAGTACTGAATTTATAAGAATGGGTTTGAGTTATAGTTTTGATAAGCTTTGAAGTATTGAAAAGCTTACATAAACAATTTTTCTTTAGAGAAACAGTATCCCAGTTTCATCACTAGAAAGTCATTCCAGTAAAAACTGATTATTAAGAGTGACAGTATTTTTTCAAAGCTGTGAGCACCACAAATTATAATAATGATAAAACCTTTATTTATTCAGGTAAATCCCAGTGAGACTGAGATCTGAGACCTCAGTAAATGTAAACTAGACTAAGAGTCTAGCGACTCTGTGCTTGGGCAGACATCAGCATGCTAAAATGCTCACAATGAGAACATGCTGATGTTTATATGATGAATACCAAATCTGATATATTGAAAAAAAAAAAGTAAGAAAGGCTGAAAAACCACCAACTTCCATTGTATCAATTATGAAGAGATACCGCAGGTCCTTTCTCCCTGCAACGGTCAGACTGTACAATCACCACGGCCCCTCGTAGACCACCACACAATACAGACTATTCCACCACTGTTGTGCAATTATCACTGCCATGTAGAGCCGCTGCTCCTTTACGTTGAAAGGAGCCAGTTGAGGTGGTTCGGGTTTCTAGTAAGGATGCCACCTGGGCGCCTCCCTAGGGAGGTGTTCCAGGCACGTCCAGCTGGGAGGAGACCCCGGTTAAGACCCAGGACTCGGTGGAGAGATTATATCTCCTCACTGGCCTGGGAACACTTCGGGATCCCCCAGTGGGAGCTGGAGGATTTGGCCCGGAGAAGGGAAGATTGGGGTTCCCTACTGGAGCTGCTGCCCCCGCGACCCGACCCCGGATAAGCAGTAGACGATGGATGGATGGGTGGGTGTGCAATATTCATCTTTATAAACTACTCAACCGCTTGTACTTATATTATTTTTATTTAATTATCGTGCACTCGGCACCTCATATGTTCTTTTGCTCATATGTTCTTTGCTGTTACGTTGTAAATTTCCCCGTTGTGCGACTAATAATGGATTTCTGATTCTGACATCATCCAGTGTCATTCTTCACCTGTCCACCAGGCTCCTGCCTGCCTCACCAGCTGCACCGCATTTCATCATTAGTATCTGTGTGTGTGTGTCTCTCTCCTCTCTCTCTCTCTATATATATATATATATATATATATATATAGCTGACATTTTGCCTGCTGGCTTTTGTCAGATTGTCTGGGCTGCCTTGTCTGCTTTTTGGCCACCTACAAAGCACAGCCTACCAGTTTCAGCATGTGCTTCTCTAATGTTTCACTTATTGTTTTTGCTGAAGTCCTCAGTGTTCATCCTGGTTTCTGTATTTCGGTCCTATTAGCAAAAAACAAACAGTTTACAAAATCCAAAATTGCATTTAAACCCCACTTCCCTCCATGTGTTGGAAGCATGACAACTGTGCAAGATGTTGAATATTTCAAAAACGTAATTTAGCTTTAGTTTGCTTATTAATTGCTCCTGCTGTATCCATCCAGTGACTCCACATTTCTCAGTCAACCATCTCTTTGTGCACCTGTAGTGTCTTCGGGATGAGTCAATAGATAACCGTCTTAAGCCTCTATCTGCATAACCTCTAATCTGATCACAGAGAGATGACAGTTATAACTCCCCCTTGTTTGTTTTGCTTATCTGCAGGATTAGATACACCTGCTGGGTTTTACGTATTCTACTTTTCCATTACCAGGTAGTGAGAGGAGAAGAGGTGTGGGCTTTTACAATGAAGTCTGCACAAATGGCAGATTTAGCTTTTATACTTTCAACTGCATCTCATTGGTCTCAACTCTCCATCAGAGGATGGAGTTTGCATCATTGTTAAGGTATTTGCTGATTCTTAATAAATCAACTAAAATCAGACATATTAGATGGGAGATTGTTTGAAAATAATCTAATGTGGGAGAATTCAAATGAGATGACTCTGTCTTCATGTCCACATACTGTGCATAAGTGTGCAGAAATCCCTGTGCAGTGTTTTCTCGTACGCAGCGTATGGATAATTCTCATTATGCTAGCATTTGTTTTTTAGTGACATTTTAAGAAATTGCACTATCCTGCTATGGAGAAAAAAAAAACGGCATCAGATGTGATGATGTTTCTTTCATTGCTCTGCTCGCTCCTCGTCACTTTTCCAGCTGAGAGCTAAGTAGAAACACTGCTAATTACCCAGTTTACACAACAAACGTAATTACACCCCTATGGAGAGTTACACTTTGAGTGTGCAGTACGTACTGCAGTACGCAGTAAGTGAGGAAGGGGAGGGTGCGGAGGCTCTTTCCTCGTGTGTGTGGATCCATCACAGGTACATCCGTTGTTGGGAGTCTCTTCTTGAAGCTTAAAGGGCAGATTGATATTTAATCAAGCATTCAAACACCCTTTATTGTGATACCTTTCAAGCAGGATTAATAGAAAAAATAAATAGAAAAAGGCATAATTGAACATGTCTGTCTTGCTATTGAGCTTTCAATTCCTGGTATCTGACTCGGAGTGAAACAATGCAGCGTGAAGCTCATACATCTCTCTCCCAGAGAGACGTCGCTAATCACAGTCGCACCACATGTCTGCAGATGTTATTTAGCCATATTATCAGTGCAGGAGGCAGCGAGCAACAATGCTGCAGACCACATTCCTAAACACATAACCTCAGGAGGTGGTGATTGCTGGAATGTTGCAACCTTCTATTAAATTAGATTTTAAAGAAAAAATGAAAGGGTTTATATTAAATGGGGGATTGGAGAGTAGAGGCTGTCAGAGTGGAGTTAATGTGTAAAAAATGATCCTTTCTTCCTTGTGTTATTATATCAACCTGCTCAAAGACATTCTTTGGCGTGAAGTTAACCCACATCCAGCATGTGAGCTTATGCATTATATTGCACACACACACACACACACACACACACACACACACACACACACACACACACACACACACACACACACACACAATCCACAAATGAATCACACTCTCAAAATGCTGCAATTGCTTCAGCTCAGGTAACACATTTATTTTTTAAATATTATTATCATAGCCTCGAGTCTCCTCATTGCCTCCTGAAGTGTTCATGAATTTCACAGAAGAACACAGGAATGGATGAAAAACAGAAATAGAAACTGGAATAACAGGTTTTTGATTGGGGCTTTTACTATCACCATTGCACATTATTTGCAGCATCTGTCCTTTGTGTTTAAGGGCGCTGTACTGCAGCGGCACCTTTTTAAGTGCGTTATTTAGAGAGGACAGCAGACAAATTTTTCAGCGCTAACGTCGCTGTTAACCAATATTTTTACAAGCAAATGGTTTGTTTCTCACGCATGATGACGCACATGCACGCTGCACTGAGTCCTCACTTCTTGGTGGCATGATCCTTCGCTCTGAAGAGTGCACACACGAGGTAATGCATATTGAGAGTGGAAAAAAAATAGCTTTATCTACAAACAATTTTGCGACCCCCCTGCAGTACCCCCTGTTGAAGACCTATGTACGATATACAGTGTGTGTATATATATATATGTATATGTGTATATTTATATATATATATTCTCATTTGTGTTTGTAGCACTTAAATTGGTTTGGCTTATTTGAAGCTATTGTACTGCACTTAAAATGATTTAACCTATTTGAAGCTGATGTACTTGCAAGATTCTCACTGTTCTGAGTTTGCATCCTCGTGGTTGTTTGCACTTATTATAAGTCGCTTTGGACAAAAGCATCAGCTAAATAAAATGTAATGAAATGGATTCAACAAGTTTGCAGGGTATTAAGGATACACACCATGCATTTTGGTGAGATGCATACATGTGTCATGACTCTGGATTTGTGTTCCCGTTTTATTTTGTAGAGTTCACCTCCCTTGTGTCATGTTTTGTGTTTACTTCCTGTCTTTGTGTGGTTTCCCGCCATTGTCAGCATCTGCCCCGCCCCTGATTGTTTCCACCTGTTCCCACTCACCTCTTGTATATATTGTCCTGTCGCTCTTTGTCTTGTGCCAGTTCGTCTGGTCATATCCTTGTGAGATCATGTGCAACTACCAGTGTTCCATGAAGTGTGATTTTCAGGGAAATGTGTATACCCTCCTTGTGAGCGTTTTTAGTTGTTGTTTTTTGGAAGTAAAGTTTTGTTTATTCTACACTTTACCCTTGTGTCTGGAGTGGTGCAATTGAGTCTTCCTTCCCTGTGTCCGAGTCGTAACAACATGTTAAAAGCCTTTAAATCTTTACTCCAAAAATCACATATTTCAGGGTCAATTTCACTTCTTGTATGTCTTGGTGGCAAATCTAAAATGACTGATCACCCAGAATGAGTTATGGAAAGGTGGTTGCTGTTTTTTTTATCTGTTTCTGCATATTCTGGCTGATTAGAAGGCAGTAAAGCCATAATATAACTCCATTTAAAATCAGCAACACCAAGAGACACTAAGATGTTTTATGTGCTTACACAAATATTTATGGTTATTACAGATTAAACAGAATATTCTGATGATAATTTGTAGGGGGAAAGATATGCCTTTAAATCATTCATGTTGGCTACTATCTTGGCTTGATCCCAAACTCCACAAAATGTATTTTTCAGCTCACCCACCACTATCATGTACACCACCACTTGACCGCTGTTTTCCTCTTTAAATGGATCCAATGGTCTATTTTCTTAATGCCTAAAAAGGTATTTGTAGTCCTATTTATAGCAGATATTTCACTAGAAGGGCTCTCGGAGAGCGCAGACGTAGGCCAAGGCCAAATGCCTCATCTCGCAATGTGAACAAAAGTGAAAAATAATTCCTAATTCATGAATCCGCCCACTGATTTGGATCTGCTGCAAAATGTAATGGCTTCTTCTCTGACCCATGCTACACTCTTCCACCAAGGCTCATGAACATTTTGGGCCAGTAGTTTTTCCGTAATCCTGCTGACAGACAGACAGACAGACCAAACATGCAAACATAAAGTACTTGTAGATAGAAACAACCTGTATGACTGAGATATCCCCTCTAAGAAAAACGATTAAATTAATTAGCTTCTTAGCTACACACTTTTGAAACACACTTTGTGATTGTGAGCTTTTTACACACCATGATCAATTTTATCGTGGCATGTTCCCTACATTCTCCAATCATGTATGTCCACAACCTACACTCTCAACGATCAGGCTGTCCATGTAGACATTTGGCACTCATTCGTTTTCCATCAGTCCCAAGTCTGAGCCATGTTCTCATCACTGCCAGCTGCCTGCTTTTAGAAATGTAACTCCCTCCACCTCCCCAGCCTCCTCCTGTATCAGCATTTAGCTGTAAATTGTAATTGTTGAATGTTTCTTTTAATATGTGTTAATGTTCATCAAATGTTGTGGGCTTAGGGACAGTCTGTGCTGTCCCTTAAGAACAGAGCCACACATTAAAATCCATATTACTGTTGAAATGAATGTTTAAAACCTTGAATTTTGAAATGTATTTTTAATAATTCCTCAGAGATTTCAATGCTTGAAATCTTACACATTGTGGCAGTAAGCATCCATATTCATTAAGACTCAAACCCGACACAAATAAAAATAAAAGAAGGTATAAAAATGTATACTAAAGAAGGAGAGAGTAGATCTGGATGTGCTTTAATAAAGACATTTAACAGCACCAGCCTTCTTAATCTTCTGTAAGTGGCGTCTTTTTTCTCCTTTTTTTTTAATGTAGTCGTCTTTGTAACAACATAACAGAGATCCTCTCTGGTCGGTTTGTCTTTAGTCTAATTACAACCACCTTCACTTCTTTGCCTTCCCATTTATCCTGCACCTTCTGCTAAAGACTTGGGTTTAATCAGGCATCCCATTTCACTTAGAAACCAATGAAATGTTGAGATCATTCAAGAAGAGTTTTCATTATAAAAAAAAAGAAAAAGATTTCTTGCTCTGTCTGGCTTTCTATTAAAAATAAATACAGCCGTTTCTTTGTGCCCGTTCAAGAGTCACAGTAGATTACTTCAACACAAAGAACTCTCTTCTCGCAGCATGTTTCTGGAGCATGGATATAATTGGAGGGAAGGTTATCATACTGTGGAAGCTCAAAGAGGTGTTTCGCAGAGGAATAATGACATATTTCATTACGGATAGTCTTGTAGTCAGGGAGTTCAGGGGAATAGTGAGTTATTGTGTTGTTTTAAGACTGCGGGATGACATTGTTCACAAATGATATTTCTCTTTCCTTCAATTCCTAAAACCACAATTCTGAGGACAAGAGAGCCAGAGAGCTAAAGAAGCAGAAACACACTTTATGTAATACGTTGCATTCAGGCTCATACAGTGTAAGGTAATACATGATCAGTGGAGCCGCTAAATTATTGGTTAATATATGGTTCTGTTCTGTTTCCAAATGCACTGACTCAGAAGGCAACATGTTGTGAGTAGGCTGCTTCAATCAGTGACACAACTCCTTCTGCTAAGTGTGTGTTTGTAAGATACACAGAGATAAGGAGTGAGAAACACACAGCAGCTTCTGTATTTGCACAAGTACAGTACTGCACTAAAATTGCATGATGCAGTATTTGTTCACTCCGTCAATGATTAAGTTTTATTGTGTTTTCTAAAGTGAACTGATGCATTAGTTGGAAGTTGGAAAGCATTTGGACATTTTTGGATTGTTCAGTGCCGATGCTCTACTTAATGTCAAGTGCTTATGAAGAGTCCACTGGGGTCCGGGTGATACTCAGTTGAGTTATTCATTGACTGGGTTACAATTGATCTTATAGAGTTGAGTGTGCTGTTAGAATAAGTGTTCCGGTTTGCGATAAAAAGAGGATGCAGGTGAAGAGTTTTCATAGTTTAAAGGGGAAGCAGTTAATACAGTAGGTACATTTGCGAGCATGTATATTTGCTGTGTAACATTGCTAGTGTTTGTTTGCCTAAATACCTATATAATATAATATAATATATAATATAATATATAATATATATATATATATATATATATATATATATATATTATATTTATTGATTGATTGACATATGAAAGGATGATTGATACAAATTGTGTTATTGCATCATGCCTATAACTATCCCTTCAAGACACCAAAAATCCATACAAGCATCATTTCCGAACAACACTGAAAAATAGATAGAGAAACAACAACACAAACACAATATGATACAGTACTGGACAAATCTGATTCATAAATAAATTAATAAAATAATGCCTTCTTTTTCAAGCTTTTCAGACTGTCAAGTCAAACTGAAGCTGTCAAGTCAAGCTGGAGCTGTCCAGATAGTAATGGGACAAACCGGATGTGACCAATCTGCCTGAGTGTTTCCCATTTAAAAGAGCGCCGCTTGGCGTTATGGGAGCGCAGAGAGGATGTGTTCGTGACTACGTCGAAATCCGGAGCAAGTTTGCGCAGGGCCCAAATATCGATCGAGACCAAAGAGGCAGCCTGTAAGACGCTGAACCTTTTAGCTTGAGAGACTGTTACCTGCTGGAGATCGCTGCCGCTACTCGTTTGATTGACGCTGTGTGTGTGTGTGTGTGTGTGTGTGTGTGTGTGTGTGGCTCCGTGAGCTGCTTGTGTACATGTTTGCAGAACAGCTTGTTTAATTTCTTATATCGTTTGTGATTTAAAAACTGACTGCATAATTGTATTTAATTAAAAATGAGTAATTGTATTTAATTAAAAATGAGTAGTACTTAAAGTTAAAATGCCGTTGGAAGTACATATTTACTCGGGAAAATGAAATGCATTTCCTGTTAAAATGATGACAGCAGCTGTGCATGTGTTATGTTCATTTAGTGGGAGTGCATTTGTAAATTAATTTAAGGTTGAAATGGAAATAGTTGGAAATTACAAATGTGTGTATCTTGCTATTTACATTTATTTGAGTTGCCTTGTAATATGTATTTATTCTCTTTTCTGTTTTCTATACAAAAGGTTTTTCACCTCTAAATACCTAACCTAAATACCTTGTCTGACTTTTGCTGAAATTGCAAAAAATAAAAGGAGGGAAAAAAAGAAAAGAGCAGTTTGGTCTTTTGGAGTGAAATCCAGTTAAACAACTTTGGGGTAGATGTTTCCATCCTTTTTAAGTAGGGAAGCTGCACATTTAGGAAATAACTTGACACAGACTGTTAGCAAAAGATATCAAAACATAATTCCTATGCTCACGTGGGTACATCACGTGTACCCCAGAATATTACAGGGTTTTGTCGAGACATTAAAGTTACATTATAACATAAATGATTCCTGTAGACATACAGCATATCATCCTCCTCCTCCTCCTCAGAAGTTAAAGTTGGAGTTAAAGCTCTGGTGGTTGTATATGCCACTCTGTTCATATTGTAGTATGTTGTGATAGTATAGTGGGGACACTTGAGAATACTTGAGCCATAAGTTACAACTGAGGAAATGTGAGACATCTCATTTTTATACTGCCGTATTGTACAGTCTTCGACTTGGATTTTTAACTTTGTAAAATATTTTAAATGTCAAGGTGATTGTTCTTCAGTGTGACGTCCCTCCCGTGTCCAGAGAGCTTTCCTTGTCCTTGCCCGCCCAGCAAACAATAGAGCTTTTTCACAGCAGACATTTTGACACTAACTAATTTCGTTAATGATGGCTCACTTCCGTCAAGTGTCCGAGTAAGCCATGACAGTGAGCAGAATGCCAGCACCCTGGTACTACCTGAATGGAGTGTGGGCGCTTTTAATGTTCT
This sequence comes from Cottoperca gobio, assembly GCF_900634415.1. Taxonomy (NCBI): domain Eukaryota; kingdom Metazoa; phylum Chordata; class Actinopteri; order Perciformes; family Bovichtidae; genus Cottoperca; species Cottoperca gobio. Next base: position 15,302,562 of record NC_041368.1, read on the forward strand.
CAATTACAACTGTGCCTTTTCTACTATGACAAGTGCAAATGTCTGCTGACAGTGGAGGGTCATCAGTTCTAGATCTAGTCCCCCAGGGCTCCCAGGCTACTAGAGCTGTCCACGTGCTCAGTCCTGCCTTTCTTCTTTCAGCTGACATCCACCCAGCAATCCTCTTCTTTTCCTCGTGCACCATCAAGACCTCCACAGCACATAACTCTCACATTCATGCTTTCATCACTGACTCCCATCCTCTTGTTTATTTTGTGTTAACTTTAGTTTTAATAAATATCTTGCATGGACTCTCTCCTTGTTTGTGACACTTTATTATCCAAAAATGAAACTCACTTGGTCTTTGATGTGGAAATTGCACAGAGACGATACAAAACACAATTAGAGTACAATGAGAGATATGAATAAATAGTCACAAATTTAATTTAAGAAAATGCAGTGGCAAATGAAATGTGTTTTTCTGCGATTTTATTCCAGATATGTGGTGCATAGAAACCACATTATGATTCTCTGTTTAGTTTAGACTCTGGGGACCATCTGAAAGCTCTGGACTGTTCTTAATATAGTGGCAGGTCAGAAATTCATATAGGGAAGCCAGTTTACTGATCTGAGAACTGCAGTGATCTTCTCCTCTTTCCTTGTTTTAGTGCGGACTTAGCAGCAGTTTTCTCAATCAGCTGCAGTTGAGTGATTGACTTTTCAGAGAGAATTTTCTAAATCCTGCAGAGGCATAGGTTCTTTAATTCTTGATATATTCTTAAAGTGGTAAATGGCTGATGTATTTGTCTTAATGTGGAGTCCACCGTTTAGTTGCACTCACAGTATGTTGCAGTGTTTAGTATTTTACAGTTTTTTTAACTATACACACATGCAAACTCAGTGTGTGCATGTGTGTATAACCGTTGGTATAACCTCAGGAGTAATACCTGAGAGGAATGATTATACAGTATATCTCAAAAGTGAGTACACCCTTTAGATTTTTGCAAATATTCTGTTATATCCTTTCAGGGGATAACATTATCCTACTGAAACTTTGATATAACTTAAAGTAGTCAGTGTGCTGCTTGAATAACAGTATAGATTTATTGTCCTTTGAAAATTACTCAGTACACAGCTGTTAATGTCTAAACAGCTGGCAACAAAAGTGAGTACACCCCATAGTGAACATGTCCTAATTGTGCCCAATGATGTTGTTTTCCCGCCCTGGTGTCATGTGACTCGTTAGTGTTACAAGGATTCAGGTGTAAATGATAAGCAGGGCTGTTAAATTTGGTGTTTTGGGCACAATTCTCTCTGAACGCTGGACAACATGGCACCTCATGGCAAGGAACTCTCTGAGCGGCTGAAAAAAAGGATTATTGCGCTTCACAAAGATGGCCTTGGCTATAAGAAGATTGCCAACACCATGAAAATGAGTTGCAGCACAGTGGCTAAGATCATACAGCGGTTTTCCAGGACAGGTTCCACTCGGAACAGGCCTCGCCAGGGTCGACCAAAGAAGTTGAGTCCACGTGCTCAGCGTCATATCCAGAGGTTGGTTTCCAAAAATAGACGTGCGAGTGCTTCCAGCATTGCTGCAGAGGTTGCAGAAGTGGGATGTCAGCCTGTCAGTGCCCAGACCATACGCCGCACACTGCATCAAATCGGTTTGTATGGCCGTCGCCCCAGACAGAAGCCCCTTCTGAAACCGATGCATAAGAAAGCCCGCAAACAGTTTGCTGAAGACAATGAATCCAAGAACATGAGTTACTGGAACCATGTCCTGTGGTCTGATGAGACCAAAATAAACCTGTTTGGGTCAGATGGTGTCCGGCGTGTGTGGCGGCACCCTGGTGAGGAGTACCAAGACAAATGTGTTTTGCCTACAGTCAAGCATGGTGGTGGCAGCATCATGGTCTGGGGCTGCATGAGTGCTGCCGGCACTGGGGAGCTGCATTTCATTGAGGGACACATGAATTCCAATATATACTGTGACATCCTGCAGCAGAGCATGATCCCCTCTCTTCGGAAACTGGGCCGTAGGGCAGTTTTCCAACATGATAATGACCCTAAACACACCTCCAAGATGACAACGGCCTTGCTGAAGAAGCTGAAGGTTAAGGTGATGGACTGGCCAAGTATGTCTCCAGACCTAAACCCAATTGAGCACATGTGGGGCATCCTCAAGAGGAAGGTGGAGGAGTGCAAGGTGTCCAACATCCGTGCGCTCCGTGATGTCGTCGTGGAGGAGTGGAAGAAGATTCCAGAAGCAACCTGTGCAGCTCTGGTGAATTCCATGCCCAGGAGGGTTAAAGCAGTGCTAGATAACAATGGTGGTCACACAAAATATTGACACTTTGGGCACAATTTAGACATGTTCACTATGGGGTGTACTCACTTTTGTTGCCAGCTGTTTAGACATTAACAGCTGTGTACTGAGTAATTTTCAAAGGACAATAAATCTATACTGTTATTCAAGCAGCACACTGACTACTTTAAGTTATATCAAAGTTTCAGTAGGATAATGTTATCCCCTGAAAGGATATAACAGAATATTTGCAAAAATCTAAAGGGTGTACTCACTTTTGAGATATACTGTATGTACTGTGTGTTTGTGTGTGTGTGTGCCCCTGCTACCCAGAGGTCTTAAAAAAACAAAAATGAGCTAAAGTTCCCCGGCCTGTGGAGTAAGTTAGTCGTCATCAGTAAATAGCTGCCTGTGTGGTACTGGGCCACTGGGCAGGCAGAAATAATGAGGACTGACGACGGAGCCAGGTGGAGCTTCACTTCACACACCATGCCTCTGACCGACTTGCTAATGGACAGGATTTTGTTATGTGAAAGAAAAACTTGGGTCAGATTTCTAACAGTCGACTCTCACGCCAAAAATCGAGGAATCTTTATTATTGTTAAAAAATGCTGATCTGGAAGAACATGCACGTTTTTCAGCCGTCAGCATATGGGAACAGTCTGGTGCCTTATCAGATCAGCATTATTTTAATCTCAGTTTGTAAAATGATACTGTAGTTGGTGATTAAATTAAATATAATAAAATGATAAAAGGAGAATTAAAAAGGCTATGTAATTATTTTTTTTAAATGATGGCAAACTGAGAAGTGTTACATAAGCCATCAAAACCGGTGCTAAGTGAACATCTTTTAAAGAGTATGTGGGAAAATGTGCGTGTTTGTTTTTGTGTCTGGAGAATCGACATGGGTGTTTGCAGAACAAATGGTTTAGTGGAGAGTACAAGCATGGCCAGCTGTATTTGTCTGCTGTAAACCCCTCCAATCTGGTATCACCAGAGCACATTGTCTTAGTCACCCGTGTGTGTGTGTGTGTGTGTGTGTGTGTGTGTGTGTGTGTGTGTGACTTAACTCAAACTCCTTGTGAATTGTAGGAGTTTCTCAGAGCTCCCTTTTGAATAACAATCACAATGATATCCAAACATTATAAAATGCAATAATAAAACACATGTGGAAGCCAGTGACATCCAGCACGCAGCCAAGCAGCATACTCAACATCTACTCATGTGTTCCTGCAGAGATAATAACTCACAGGCAGTGGCGGGCCGTGCATTTCACATCTAGGCCTTCAGTGATGTCCTACACAGTCCTACCTGAATTATTCCACCTCTTAATACCATCATTATGATGCCATGGCTCTAGAAACTATACATTTAAACAGAAACGCAGTATAACCGGGCGTTGCATCACCTTAACAAAGTCAAGTACAACAGAGTTATATTAATATTTCCGAAGCATTTATAATCAATAAATCCGCATTTACAATTAAGAGTGTTAAACTACCAGCTTTAAGATCGTTAGGATACTGTCAAAACTTAAAAATAAAAGGCGTTTTTAAGGGATTAGTCTACAAAGTTTTATTAAGTCCACTAAAAGTATGTGAGCTTTAACAAGTGTGTTCACTAAACAGCGCATTGTCGCACCTAAAGCAGTTTCATTTAAGAAACGTGACGATAAAGAATAAAGACACAAAAACTATTCACTGAAAATAAAAGAAAACAAACAAATAGTTTGCATTTGTTCATGAGGATATATTTGCGACAGTGGTGAAAGTGTATTCCTAGCCTTGAATGTCCACTTTGATAAAGGTTAAAGCAAAACATTTCAACAAGTCTCCTTGAGTACTTTTACTGCACAGCTGAGCCAGTGCGCCACACACATCTCTACATCTCTACATCTCTTGCAGAAGCATCACACATTTTATATATTTGTCAAAAAACAAAATGCTTGTTACTCACCAAAACAACTGATTTTTTGAACACAAAATCCATCCTCCTTTCTTTCCTCAAGAAGACTTCAATGACTGTTGTACAGTTTATCTGTGCGTTTCAGTTCCACCAATAAGTCCTTTTCTATAGACATGGAGGCTAATGCTGGAGTTGGCCGTTCTCTTCTAACGATGTCTAGCTTTTCTTGAAAAGTTCGTCTCGAAAATGGCGTTGTAATGATATCTGCGACCAAATCGATTTCTTCTCCTCCTTCAGCCATTGTGGGTTGAAAAATCAGCTTGTAGAAATCTACACAAACTAGCTTGTTCAAGGTCAGTTGCTAGCTCTGCATAGTTCTGCCTCTCAATAGTGTGTATCCAATCAAAAGACGTGGACGTGCTGACGTTATCGTACGCCTTCTAGCTGGCCCCCGTGTCGCCAACTTGAAATCTGATTGGTTAACGTCACAGTTTTGTCTCCGTTCACTTTAAGCTACAGGCGCCCGCACTGTTGATTCTGAAGATCTCAGGGCAGATTTCTCGGTCCCTGGCAACACATCATGGCTGAAATATGATTGGATAAAAGCTCTAACATAAAGGCCAGCCCTCCAAATCTCCATCTGAGGCTGGAAGCAGCGCAACCCAGAGGAAAGCTATGAAATGAAGAGAATAGACTATGGGGAATAATTTAATACATATTTGTGGAAAATTTTTTAATTTATATTCTGATGATGATTAGGCCAGCAGAGAAGGCCTTGCTGGCCCTGACGGCCCACCACTGCTCACAGGAGTGTTCGAGAGATACATGACAAGTTAGAGCAAAGTTTAACTGATTCTTAAACTTTATTTTGCCACTTGGGAGTAGCGGAAACGCAACATGTACACAACGCTGACATATAATCACCTTTTCAGTTGAGTTAGTGTACTTCGCTTCAAGAAATTGCTTCCAGAAGATATTACTTCTTTTATCCAGTATCTATAATGATAGGGAGCATCACTAGCTTTTAATATTTTCTCTCTTTTAGCTCTGTTTTTGGTCTCCACTAACTTCTGAGGGAAATATATGGCTTTTGAACTGCCAAAAATACTCCACCATGTTCACCAGCTAGTTGCAAACTTTGTCTGTCAGGAGTTCAGTCGGATTTTAGAGCTTTTTTTTTGCTGTGAAAATAGTTGCCTGCTGCGACCAAAAGCAACTCTTAGCTGTGAGAGTGAACCAAGACAGCAGGTCCCGGGGCTGCAAAACCAAAACGATGAGTTAAAAAATGCTGAAATGCTCTGAAGAGCTGAGGGGAACTGCAGAGGCCCTGTGGGTTTGTCACCACAAGAGACCCCTTTCACATACAATTAGTCTCTGGATATAATAATGATATTAAAAACATTGATTACAGCAGCTTTAAGGATAGAGAAAATAGAAACTGCATCATAACACTAATGATTCTCGCATTTGCTCATTCTCATATATATGAATAATAGTAATATACAATGTCTGATTATGAACCCTGTGTTTAATTAACAACAAATACAAATTAGCAACAAATACTGACAACTAGTGTATGTGCTCGCTCACTATGCAAATTTCAGAAGATTCTGCAGTAAAATTTGTCTCCTTTTCGTTTTTAGAAAAGGTCACTAGAAGCTCATTAATCGTCTGAAATGCAGCCTCGGGTTAGGTCGACATTTGCTGTTTACCAAAACTTGTGTATTGTGTTTTAACAAGATGACCACAACTTTAACCATCACTTTTATCGCTCGCACTGTCACCCATGGAACAATTAAAGATATTAAATACAGGTTAGAAATTTAAAATGAGACAATGCTATAGGCGAACACATGACTTAAACATTTCACAAATCTGTGTATGTAGCTCTGTGTTTGAAAAGGGAACTTCTATAGCCGTCTTGTTTGTTTTGGTATACCACAGAACTATATATGCATCACATACATTATATATAGCAGCCTTCTATTGTCTTTGTCACAGTACAACATAGGGAAAGTCTCACAGAGTGACGAGGAGGAGAGGACGTGATTTACTTGACAAGATTGGAGGAAGTGATGGATCTCAAAAAGATGCTGTAGAAGAGAAGATGGGAGGGTTCCTCGCAGAGGGATAAAGAGGGAGTGACAGGGTGACATGGATGGGTGTCACACCTTCCTCAATTCTATTGGTCTTACAGTGATGAAAGTGTCAGCAGAGCAAACAGTTATCTAAAAGGCACAGGAGGAGGGAGGAAAAACAGTGGGAGAGGAAGAAGAAATGAGGAGACTGAAGGAACAAGGGAGAGAGGAGCAGAGCTGAAAGAGAGGGAGAAAACCGTGAGAGTGTGAGGGCAGGAGGAAAGACTGTAACAGCAGGAGGTATAAACACTTCGAATGTGAATCATAGACATCTGGCTGGAAAGGAGAGGAAGGAGGGGACTGAGATGTGAGACATAAAGAGAGGTGACAGAGTTAGAGAGTGGGTGAGTGAGACACAAGTAGACAGAATGATGGAGAAAATGATGGCGAAAAAGCAGCCAGTGAAGGTCCATGGGCAGAGAAAGAGAGGCAAATAAAGTCAAGTACTACATGTGAAGGAAATACTTAATGAGCGCAGTACTAGAAACCAAAGGAGCCGATGGAAACCGGAGTGATATCTTACACTGAAGGTTTATTAGATCTTGATCAAGGAGAATAGATAATGAACGGTACGAGCAAATACAGAGATGCAGTCACATTTGATGCCACTTTCTCTTGACATTTATCCTAAAACAAGGCATTCCATAAATGTTTTACCCAAAGATAGATCACCTAGATGGCTCCTCAAATCCTGAGTGAGTCATAGCCTCCCACTGACCTCGCCAGTCTGAAATCACAGGGCCCGTCTTAACTCTTATCTTGCAGCTATGGTTTGTTGGGTCCAGGGCGTAAACCAGGGTGAGCTATAGATTGTTCTGGGAACAGACCTGAGAAGGTACATTCTCTAGGCTGACCTTTGACCTAAAGACCATTTGCAAGTGCTCTGCCATAGGAAACACAGTCACATCTCCACATGTGTACCTGTATTAGGGTTTGAGCATATCGACATGTATATACTAGAATAGTTATGAAAACAGGTCCAGTTATAGGAATAATTCCAAAATTCCTCAACAATAAATATAAATCAGGATGTTTATCTGTCTGTCCTTCTTGGTGGCTTTTTTATTTATTTGGTTAGAGCTTGTAAGGGTGATGGGCTTTCCCTGTCCGTGTGTGTGTGGGTCTGCATCTGTGTGTGTGTGTGTGTGTGTGTGTGTGTGTGTGTGTGTGTGTGAAGGAGCAGGAGGGAGGTAGAAAAACTGACAAATCTTGTCAACGTGCTGTCCTCCCACATAATCTGCTGACAGATTTTCTGCCCAGTAAGAAGAAGAAAAAAGTAGAAGAAAGATTTTAAATCCATCACTTTTTCTTCAGATATTAATGGGCTCTCAGACGGGGAGCTGAGAACAGCTTTAGAGAGAAACAGTGAGTGACAATGACTTTTGGATCGCTTTTTTTAGGGGAGTTTTTAGTAGAGTATGAGCAATTCACAGCTTCGTAGAGTTTATCATGAACCAGCAAGTTATGGATATACCCCCCCCCCCCCCCCCCCCCTTTCTAGAGAATTCATTCTTTAGAATTTAGTCACTGTTGCATATAATAAAGAAAGTTGAGGTGTTCCAGGCACGTCCAGCTGGGAGGAGACCCCGGGGAAGACCTAGGACTCGGTGGAGAGATTATATCTCCTCACTGGGAACGCCTCAGGATCCCCCAGTCGGAGCTGGAGGATGTGGCCCGGAGAAGGGAAGATTGGGGTTCCTTACTGGAGCTGCTGCCACCACGACCCGACCCCGGATAAGCGGTAGATGATGGATGGATGGATGGATGGATGGATGGATGGATGGATGGATGGATGGATGGAGGCACGTTATAACAGCTGTGCAGGTGCCTGTTTGAACTCAGGGTGAATTAAGGTTCAGCTTAGTTTTTCTATAATTAATAGAATAGTTTGTTTCTAAACCAGAATATCAAGATGTTTTACAATTTGGGTGAATATTGCATCAAGACAATACTGGGTTAAAACCTCTCTTTGGACCCGGTGTTAGTGTCACTAAAATACGGTTTCTAATTGTAATAGTGTATTTTTAAACGTAAATGTCACTATCTGTTACTGATTGTTATTAATATGTTTAACCTTTGCAGTTTGGAATTTATTGTGTTCATCAAAAACCCATTTGTAAAAGTTTGTTGTGCATAATATTTGATCAAATTACCATATTTTAGTTTTGGCAGCTTCTTAAACTTGCACCTTATTTTCTTCATTGATTCCCCAAAGGATGCATTTAAAAATTATGTTATGTGTTATGTTATATTATGTGCTGTTATGTATGGTTGTTGTTGTTGTTTTGATATTCTATTATACTCTTTTTATAAAGCAAACCCCCCAAAGGGGCAATAAAGGTTTCATTCATTCATGTGGGTTGAAAATAATACAATAAAACTTCTAACACTAGGTCAAAACAACCCATTGGTACTGGGAAAAGTTATTCCATTATCCCGCAGTATTAATCCAATTACTCAGTCAACCCTGACCAGTGTTTTAGTGCGTCAGCTCTCTGTGATAAGAGAGTTCTCCATATTAACTCACATTCGTCATTGCCTTTAAAAATGACTAAGAAGGACAACATTGTTTGTCAGAGTCTTCCAAACCATTATAAATCTCAACAATCCACTTACTAGCTGGCGAAATAATGAAATGACTAAATAATCTCAACTCAAGTGAACCGTGAGTTGAGAATATTTTGTTACACATACTCATCCCAAGGTCAAGAATGAACTTCCTATGACTGTTGAACAATCTATGCCAACTCTTTATGTGATATATTGAGATTCATGTCAGACGCTTGTTCCATTAAAGCCAAAGCTTATTCTCCTCTGCTGGAAACAACGGTCTTCATTCAGCTTCACAAGATGGAGAAGAGACACCATGCATTTCTTAAATTAAACATTAAACATTAGGGAAAACACATCAATGGATGAACATCTAGATCTAGATCTTTATATTTCTAAGTTTCAAGATGTAAACAGTGGCCGATATCAAAGTTACAGAATTTGTTGATGTGTTTTGACGGAGGTTCGTCTTTGCTCCTGACAGAGAGGGGTCCATAAGAAGTTAAGTTTAAAGTCCATGTTCTTATGGATGTACCATCTGGAATATTTCCATCAACAGAAAGTATAATTGTATGCTAACGTCCCCCCAATTCCAGCCTTACATATTCTGTGAATTTGGAAACTTTTTGATTTTCTCTACAATTTTAAATAAAGTTCTGTGGGTTCATAACAACTGACCCACCGGCAGGTCAGTGAGGTTTGAGGGGTTAAATATGGAGCTCCCTCGACGTGAATTTGCCTGATTACTCTTGATGAATTACAGTCGGTTTTTAAGAACTGACTTCACCTTACTCTCTCAGTCAAAGGTTTTGTATTCTAATTTATTTGGACGGTCACTTGAGAATTTGAGAAAGTATTTTCTGTACTCTATTGTGTAGCGTGGGGCAGTTTTCATGGCTTGTTTATATCGTATGCATCGAATGTGTCGTTGTTACACTGTTTTGTGCTTCCCTCTTGGACAAATCTCTCCTGAAAAAGATTTTGATCTCAGTGAGACTGCTTGAATAAAGAGAAGCATCACTTATGATGTCAAGATGTTGCACACAAAGTTGGTTGTACAGAGGGAATCTTGTGTGTATTCTTCAAAGATGTGTATATGTATAAAATATACAGTTGATGTGTAGCCAGTGATGGTCCTTCTGATTAGTTCTACATGTATTATGCTTGCTTACATCTACCAATAAGCTGCCCACCAGATAACATTCTTATCCGTAATGATGATGAATACTGTGGCAACCATCCCTGCAAAGGGTTTGTCAATAAACACCAGTGCAATATGTTGTCAGTAGTGTTCTTGCCTTGAGGACTTACATGAATGCTACATCAGCCTTGGTCTCTAAGGACAAACTGAGCAGTCTTGTGACTTGAGAATTGATGATAACTAAATAAAGGCTGCATTCTTTGTTGTAACCAGCCCCCTGCTACACACACACACACACACACACACACACACACACACACACACACACACACACACACACACACACACACACACACACACACACACAGCTCAGGCAGGCTCATAAAAAGCCAATTAAACCATGATGGATCAGGTAATCTGCAACACAAGTCACACAAACAGGGTGAGGCTGTGATGAGAAGAAAAGGATGAGAATGAAAAGAAACTCTTCTGTTTCTCCTTATTTTCTTCTCCCACTGTGCTTTCTCCCTGCCGTTATGTGAACACTACTTGTGTGTGCACTCACACACACATAAAGCTCAATGCACAAGCCACCTACACTTAAGCCATTATTCTCTCTCTCCCTCCCTCTATGTGGTTTTCATTTGCCAAATTCTTAGGCCTTAATTAATAAGGGAAAGAGAGAAGCCCTTAATTGAAAGCATTCCTGAGAATATCAACTACTACTCCTGAGGACTGCTCCATATTCTCACTCTTAACATTCCTCGTGCTAAAAAAAGCACACATCTCATACCTCCATTGTACAAGATATAAAACTGCACTGGATAATCTTAAAATACTCTTGAACAAATTCTTCAAGAGTTGACAATATTTCTCAAATAATACGTGTGTGTGATGTGACGTATGCATGGCCTTTTGACCTCACGCGATTAACGTGCGGCACAATAACAGAAGCCATGTAAGTAACCTTACGGACAGTTTCCGACACGGCCGATCAGAATGGAGCGGTGAAGAGTTGAAACCTGCACTCTGGGCTAAGAGGATTACAGCTGAACATTTCCCAGCGTCTGTGGACAGACGAAAGTCATTCTTGACTTTAAGAAGGACAGTCTCAGCATTGTATGTTCTGAAGCCTGATCGTCCCTATTGTACATTGGCCTACTGCACTTTGAGATACTCACAACTCTCCAGGGTTAACAGCTGCTCACTGTCTGGGAATGTGCACAGATATTCTCATTCTGTTTATTCCACACTCACGCAGTTCATTTTCTCTGTATTATCTATAGATTTATCTTACTATGTGTCCATTTAGCAGACGTGCAATAGTAGTAAGATCTGTCGAGTTCATGAGAGAGTTCACAGTGGTTTGGTACGGTATTGATCCTTGCACTAAGAGGATTAAGACTGAACATCGCCGGGTGTGTGCTGACAACAGATTCATAATAATTCATAACTAAGTAGGCTCAATGCAATGTGCTATTGTCAGCTATATGGTGCATTTGCTTTCTGCAACCAGATAATCACGACCCATCTCTGTACTGTTCTCGATGTGCTGAAGCTGACAGTAGCTTTCAATAATTCTGCCTCCTCCTTCAGGTAGGATTGAAAAGTAGCATAGCATTATACATAACTACGAATCTGGCAAAAAATAATGCATAGAATGGAGTTGGATGGTGTTAAGGTTAAGTTTATTTTTAATCCGTTTTCTGTTTCACATTCAGCGAGATATCACTTCTGTTACCGTTGTAGAGTATAACTAACATTTATTTACAAGTACTGTACCTAAGTGAAATTGTGAGGTACTTGTATTTAAATTAGGTATTTCTATTCCCTGATACTTTATACTTCAACTCCAATACAATTTACAGGGAAGTATTATTTTTTACACCTCAACAAAACAGCTGTAGTTGCTATAAAATAAGATGCAATGTTATAGAACACGCAACAGTATATAAAGTATTTAAAATGTGCTCCATCTTGACCTGCTACCGTACTAAAATGGTGACATGTTGACCCAAAATATAGACACAGTTGCTCGTTCAACCACTAAGCCTGGGCTGATCGTGGTAGTGCGCTGCTACATGTGACATACTATAGGCCTACTTGCTGAAACATACTGCCTATGCCAAGTGAAAACTCTGTTACTTGCTGCTGCTGCTCATGTAACAATTTACAAAGACACTCATTTCCAATCATGTCCCTTCAGGATGTTTTTTTTTATTAATGAAAATAAATATCCTGTGTGGGTCCACTCAATTCTGGACCCCCCCCCCCCCCCCCTCTCTCCTTGAAGGTTGCTATATCAGCTATTAGCCTCAAGATGAAAGCACCGCTGAGATGCAGGGGGGATCACTGATTCACTTTGAAAAGGTAAGTATCCTCTGCTCGTGAAGAAATGCATGTCATGATTGGATGTCTGCGACTTTTAAGTCTGTGTTTGTGTGCTTAGCAATATGGCTGCTGGATATTTTTGTTGTTGTTCTAATGTTGATTTGATTTTGACTGACATGGTATTATTCGCTAATTGTATCTTATTACAGATATATCCTTATTAATGGGGTTTTATGTCAGCCAATAAGAAATTTAATGCAGAAATGCCAAAGATTTGTTTGGGATCATTTAGATACTGTGTTGCCTTTACATAGATTATCCACTACAGAGCCTGACAAGTTTACCCTGCATGTCCTGCTCAGTGCATCGCTTGGGTTGTGTTTCAAATCGCATACTTTCTTAATTTTTACTTTTAGTACATACTTTAGCTGCACTTACAAAGTATGTACTGTTGCATGCAGTATGCATACAGTACAACTGGGTCGGGTCATACTATTTCGTCTTAACATTGCGCCTTGAACTTTGATCTACTTGCTCATATGTGGCTCATATATGAGGATTGTGGGTCAGTGTGTGTGTGTGGATGTGTTTATTTTTAAAAACTGAATATTGTTATTGACTATTTAAAATGGTCAAAGGTTCAATATTGATCAGACTGTAGTGTTGAGCTGTTGTGGGTGATATCTTAGTGTCTGCTTGCTGGTGCTCTCTCTCTCTCTCTCTCTCTCTCTCTCTCTCTCTCTCTCTCTCTCTCTCTCTCTCTCTCTCTCTCTCTCTCTCTGCATTATCTGCATTGCTGTTCATTATGAGTTACTGTCTTGTTGTGGCTCATTTCTTTTCAGTTGGTTGTCCTGTTGGCTGGTGCATTATGATGCTTTCGTACAGATGTTCACATCTGGTGAAATGAGTATGTTTGAGTATAATGCACTTGTTTCCATGCAACGATGACCTACTGCTTATCATTGTCTGATCAAAGCCATACCTTTGTTTGAATTTTTAACGTGCTTGTGGCAGTGACTGAATCATTTCTGTATGTGCAGTTGATGTGTCTTAGTCTGCTGCTGCGTATCAGATGCATCGCTGGGTCTATATTTATCCATATCAGTGCCCTAATTAGTATATTCCATGCATTGTTTGGAGATGCTCTTTAGGGGAATAAGCACACGGCGTCCACATGATATCGGGGCTCTGTATCTCATGTGGTTTTGGAAGATGTTTACCATCACTGTGCAATCTCTGCTGAGCTCGATGTGCGCTTGTGGAGAATGATGAGATCAAAGCGTAGATATATATCAATATATCAACTCTGCATATTCTGTGTTCACATGAGTGAAGTCTGTGTGAGTTGTTTGACTGTGTATTGTGTGGTGTGTGTTTGATACTCATGTGTGTCTGTCTTGTAACGCGTTCAGCACCAGTTTAAAATGGATAGTTCATAGCTGACCTCAAAGTAGCACAAAAACAAACACAAAACTGTTTCACATGGCATTACTGACTGTGCAGTGTCACAGCAAATCCAGTTGCACCGTGAATGTGGAAGGTGATAAATGTATATATTATAGTATCACGACGCTGCTTAGTTATGCAGGTGACTTTAAGCTGTTGAGCCAATCGAGCCGCTCTCATACCCTCAAACTGAATGATGGGATGTAATAAAAACACTCTCGCTTTCTCACTCTGAGTAAACAGGTAAGACGACCACAATCCCACAAAAGGGAATTTATCAAAATAATTCGTAGTTAGTGACGAGATCAAATATCAAGGCAAGCGGTTGAACTTATGCATCTTAAAAACTGAAAAGAGAATTACTCACTGCTACGGTAAAAAAGCTGCAAATAATTTATTATAAAGAAAGTTTTATGGTGTAGGAATTAAGTTGGGACAGCATCTAGTTGACAGGTAGAGGACTGAAAGGGAGATGCTGTCTCCTCTAGGAAACCACCCAGCACAGCAGCGCACTGAGAAATAATAGATAGGATCCCATTAGCGCTGGAGCTCTGATGTTCCAGACTTTTTTCTAAAAAAGTAGGGGAAAAAATAAGGAAAAAGTCTCTTTCATATTTCTCAGTGAAGGTTTTTAAAATGGGAGGAGTTTAAAGCATATGGTGGTCTAGTAGTTCAAATACAGGAAGGTTGTGAGATCAATACCAGGGGCTGCCACCATAGTGCCCCTGAGCAAGGTACTTAACCCCAAATTGCTCCAGTAGTTCTTGTAGTTCACTGTAAGTCGCTCTATTATAACTAATAATAATAATACTATTAATAATATGGCATCATCCTGAAGAGCGCTTAAACCGTGGTGAGTCTTGGCATAATGATGCTTTTCTGTGCACATCTTGGCCTTGAAGTGGGCTGATATGAGATCTTGCTGTGTATAATGAAGGACAGTGAAACATTTTCTGTAGAGGCCTACAGAAACAAACTGAAAACACCTTGGTGGTGGGTGATGCAGCAGACAGTTGCATGAAGGTCATTGTTCAGGCAGCCACGCACAGTCCCCTACGGTTAGCCGGTGGGGGGTAATGGACTAAGCTGTATGACATAACTGCATGTTCATGTCCAGCCAAAAGTGTTCACTTCCATGTGTTCTAGTCAAACATTTGCAATCACAATTTACAACCATCGTATGTCAGTTCGTCGGTCGTTCCAGCGCTTTGATCCAGACTGAAATATCTCAACAACTAATTGATTTGTTTGATCTGTTTTTCGAGGTTGTTTGGACGAGAGAAGAGATTAAAAATGTAGTAGCAAATATTGTTTCTGACACAACACAGGGTGCCGTGTTACGGTGCAGAGACTTTTTGACTTAAAACATCAATCCAGGATGATGAAACATTTAATAAAGCTGCAGCAAGACTCTAAAACTGATGAAAACACATTGACACTCACTTGTTGCTTTTTAATATATGTAGATATATTGAATAATGGAACCACTCAGTATGGTGGGTTTAGGCTACGATGGAGCAATAAGAGCCGTTATTAAATATAAAAGTGTGAGTGAATGTGATGAAGGTTTTGACTTGACACAGAACATGCTTTCAATTGTTTCACATCTAACAGGACTTAGGCTCTTGGTTTAGTGGCTGCACCTCCTCGTTGCTTCCATTACGGCCCCACACTTTGACCTTCTTCCTAATTAGAATCAGATACACGCCCGTAATGAGTGTAATGAAGCCTGACGGAGTTATGGTACTGAAAAGACGGCTGGTGTTAAATGGTCCTTACAGGAAGGTACTGTAAGGCATGTGAGCTGGTGCGTGAGGGAAGCCATGCGCTTGGATGGCGATGGCAACGAAAATCTAATCAAGTAGTGGGAACATTCAGCTTCTGAGAGGGAGTGAATACAGGACAAATGGTGTATGCATCAGTTTGGTGGAAACATCATACATTTACATTTCACTGAAGGTGTCTCTCATTTTCGTCGTTTTCCGCTTGTTTCACAAAATCTCCCACTGTTCTTTCTAGCTGTGCTTTATTTTTTTCTTTTCACTCTCTTTTGCTCTTTTCTTGCGTTTCTTTTGCTGAGTCTCAACTCTGCGGGGATTCACACAGAGAAATCAATTTTGCTTGGCCTCTTTGCCTTTGGAAGGGAACATAGGCATATATAAATATTCACATGCGGCTATTTCAGATCCTCAGCTTAGGGACTGAACTAGTGGAATAGCTGTTCTTCTGTTTGATCATGAAGCCTGTATACATCTGTCTCTATGGATAATTTCTCTCTTTCCACAACTCTTTCCTCACTACTTAGTTTTCTCCCTAAAATCCTTCCTTCCTTAACTACACAAATTCCTCTGATCGTCTTTAAGCGCATCTTTTATATCTATTAATTTATTTTGCGTCCTATCACCTTTCCTTCTCGACTTTATTCCTTTCCCTTTTTGCTCTCTTCATCCTTCCTTTGCTCATTCGTTCTCCCCTCTTCACTTATTATCGGATCACTCTGTCCCTCTTCTTCCATAATGGGATCCTGCCCTTGTCTTTATTATTGTATCTTTAATGTTGCTTCCTATTGAACTTTGTATGCTTCCTTCCCTCATTACTTTGCCCCTTTTTGATTATTTGTTTCTTCCCTCTGTCCATTCACTCAATTGTTCCTCCCTCAACCTCACCATCCGTTCTTTATTGTTCTCATATATACACATAAGCCCCTTCATAATTAAAGAACCTTTACCTGTGTGACTTCTGTTTTAGAAACTGATTTATATTTCATATTATCCGTGAACCTCATTGAGATAGACTCTGTGCTCCGATTCAAGTGTTGCTCCTCGTCACATGTAGTGTCTCATGGCTGTACATGGCTGAACTCATGTAAGCTGCATCCCAAGCTCCGTTTGGGACACATGCAGTTATTGACCAAACACAAGTCAGAGCTGATGCTGCAGCCAGCCATATTATGTTCACTTCCTCTCCCCTGGCTGCTGGTCTGTTTGGTACTGATAACTACTTCATGGATTTCTTTCGCAGATATCTCCACCCCTCCGCCTTTAAATCCTTCTGTTTTACTCTCTCTCTCTCTTTCTCTCTCTCTCTCTCTCTCTCTCTCTCTCTCTCTCTCTCTCTCTCTCTCTCTCTCTCTCTCTCTCTCCATCCATCCCAATTGTCAGCTTTGTTCTACAAACAGAGCAGTGATACTGTCTCTCAGAGGCACACCCCTTCCTCTGCCCTAGCCGGCTGTCAGGCTGTATCTGCTGTGACAGTGGGCATACTTGGTACACCGGTGGACACGCACATATAATACACAAACAAACAAACACACGCACGCACACACACACACACACACACACACACACACACACACACACACATAGAACAATCCAGTGCCATGTGCAAAACACACATGCAAAAATGTGCAAAGTATCAAAGTAGACTTAGCACATGCCAGCGCGCTCAATTTGCTCAACTCACCTTGACCTGACACAAGGCACCTCCCTCACACCCTCACCCTCAGCTAATGCAGCTCGACAGGTGTGTGTGTTTGTGTGAGTTTGTGTGTGTGTGCTTGTGCTTACAGTCATTCTGATGCATATTTTATGTGAGGCTGCTGAGTGTATGAGTGAAACTAGGGCACGAAGGAGGCCAAAATATATCCTGGTTAAATGTGGGTGTGTTTCTCTCCCAGCAGTAGATGAATGTGCGTACTTATTCCATTACCTTTTTTTTTAACTTTCTAACCACCATTTTTCATTCCTTTCATTACCTTATACTTCAGTCTCAGGGCTCATTTTGGAAGTCTGTCTATTAGCCACACACACACACGCACACGCACACACGCACACACACACAAGCACACACACACACGCACGCACACACACACACACACACACACACACACACACACACACACACACAGATGTGTACATGCTCTTACAAAAAGGGAGGCAAACAAACACGGACCACCTCAGCCATTTGAGGACACTTTCTGTTTAATGTTATTTATAAACAGCTTTTGAGTCTGGCATTGTTTGATATCCACATACAAAACATTTGGGTTGCACAAAGAAAGAGAGGAGAGGAAACAGAATAAGTAGATGGAGGGGGGGGGAATGAATATAAGGATAGAAAAGAATAGAGGAGGAGCAGGAGGGGGACAGTGCAGTTTACCGTTTATCTTGAATGAGTCAGCAGAATAAAAGACAGAAGTGGAAAGAAAAATGAAATAATGATAATAATCGTATTAAATGAAAAAGTTCCAGCCCCTAGCTCCCTGTTTATTTTTTTAGGAAACTACCGAGACACAACGGAGAGTTTCTCTTTTTTTTTTTCTTCTTCTTTCTTCGTTTTTTTTTTTATAAAAAAAGTCATCCTCACAGGAATAAACAGACACAATTTACATCACTTCTGGGTTCACAGCAGCACAAACAAGTTCACCAGAAGGGGTCTCTAATCCTACATGTCAGGAGAATGACACCAGTGACAGGCTTCTGTTCGTCCCCAACATTTAGATAGATAGACACGAAAAGGCAGGGCTCAGCAGGAAACACACACAAGCAGGGTACAACTGTGGCCCCTGCTCTTTGAGTCCCATCCAAACCACATATTTTTAGGTTGCCAGCAAACCATACTAATAATTTATTGTACTTTTTGTCAGCATGTCATAATTTCAGCTCTTTAGCTAGGTCATCCTTTTGCATACAAGGGCTGCTCCTTCTTAAAATAGAACTCTGGAATACAAAGCATTACTGGCTAGGTAAGGTACCCGGATGGCCCGTGTGTATCTGTACAGGTTTCACCTATTGCAGTTGTGCACTTGAGACTTAGGGTGAGTGACTCTGAAATAGTTCAGGTCTAAAGTCAAAACCTGTGGTGCTCTGCTCTGGGATTTGAAAGCCCTGGGCTGACAGGGGTTAGTAGTTTGCAGTGGGACAGGAAGGCTGTGAAGGTGATCGGGCTTCAGAAGGGTTGTGTGTGTGTGCTTGAACCGCACCATGTCCCAAAGTCCTCTCTGTCCTTGTTGTTTCCTGAAGAACAATCCCGAGCCTCAGAAAGTGGCCGTCTTCTCTGAACGTAGCAGCATTAATATCCAACTCTCCAATCAGGGCTTACAGATCGTCAAGTCCATCTGTTTCGGAGCACACTAAACACACCAGAGAGGACAAGGACAGGAATGCGGGAAATGTTTTCAGTCCCTTTGCCCGGTTGTGATCATCACAGATTCTGAACTTCTTTTGTTTTCCAGTTTAAGCAGTTGATTAAACCATTGTAGGAGATATATTGTGGTGTTGTGGTGGGCATCAGTACTCCTCCCCGATGGCATTTCTTCCAGCATTTTCAAAACCTCTTGTGACTATTTGGATTGAATCATCATTGCTTGAAGGATCCCCCCCTCTTTAGCCTCCAAAGCATTACAGAGAAAAGTATATAACAGTTTCTGGAAGTCAGACGTTCTGCGAGCCAGGCTCTGGCCTCAGCTCTTCCTTGGCCTGCGTGTGTTGACCTTTCAGGCTTGTTGACGCCTCTGTTTCGTAGCCAGTGAGGTCAAAGAGTGAATGAAACCATCCCCTACCTCCATAGTTTGTCCTCATTGGCCACTGGCTCTCATTAGGCACTCTTATCTAGTGTCGTTCTACCCTCATGGCTTTAGTGTTTTTTTTAGTTTTTTTTTAGTAGTCACACTCGTACAAACAGTGACACAGACATTCATTCACTCGCTCATTTACCGGTTGGCTCTTATAATGAAAGGTTGGTTCAGAATGGCTTTTAAGTTGATGCATTGACAGCGGTCACCTTTGAACAGGACTAGTTTTAAGAATTGCCAGTTATACAGTTTATGTCACAACTCCAGTGGAGTTTAGACTAAAAGCCAAGGATACATACATGTATGTGCATTATAATGGTACACCTTCCCGTGAGACGTGCAAGTAAAACAATTTTACAAGTAGATATATAGCGGATGTAGTTATTACTTCTATGACAGTACGATGACTCATTTTACTGCCACTTGTGTCTGCAGCATTTTGTTTCTGGATCATAAGGTGCTGTTGAGTGAGCAATGTGGCAGATATTAATGACGGTCTTTGTCTCAGCGAGAGTGACAGAGGGAAGGTGCACTATTGAGTCAAGAGGGCTAAACATAGAGACTAAGCCTTGAACTCTTTTTGATCCTTATTGTGCGATCTTCTCGCTATTACTTGAATGAATCATTGGCTTGTTTTTTTATGTGGCTGTACAGTTTTTATAAGTACATGAATTCAGTGAAGCAATGTATGCCACAGAGACAAATGTAAAGTTTTCCTGATGTTTTCCTTGGTGACATCATTAAAGCAATGGGCTAAATTGTTTTCCCTGACTTCCATGTTGTGATTATGACTCGTAAAAATCCCTGCCTTAATACTGCAGGGATACTTCCACAGTAGATATTTGATAATGCTCTTTTATACACACACAGTTATGCACACATGCCTCAGTTAAAGAGCCAGGGCAGGGTGGTTTAGGAGAATGAATCATAAGGTTGCATCACCAGCACAAAAGTGTCCATTTCCTGTCTCAGCGTAGGATGACAGAGATGAGTGACAGCAGCAGAGCTGATGGTAGACAGAACATATAATCTGCAAAGTGTGACCCTGCTTTATTATTGGCTCTCTGGACCCCACTTGGTGGGCCAATAGAAGTTCTGGGGATGCACTTGTTCTTCCTCCTTGCATTTCCAGACAGGTCATATTTACCGCCATCTGGAGTATAGTCTTTCTCACCCCCCTCCCGTAGTACCTGCACCTCATTGAGTCCCCCTTTTGCCTTGCGACCCCGGCGGGTACAGTTTCTGCGGCCTCCCTTAGGAGGCCGCGGCAGGGGGGAGGGTGAAGGTAAGCTGTACTGATCCCCATGGGGCAGGTACGGTCGCTGGTGGTGATTGTGATGGTTTCTGTGGCGATTCAGGTGGTTCAAAGACTCTCCATGGTCCATCTCTCCACCCGGGGCACCGTGTGGGTGAGCCTCGCCTGACAGGCAACTGGGAAGCTCCTCTTTCTTCAGCGTTTTCAGATCCTTCTCCGCCAGCTCTGGTGGTGAAACACACATCAGAGAGGAGGTGGAGCCTCTGAACCTCCGCAGCCAATCCCAAAGTGACAGCGCCTTGCAGTCACACTCCCAGGGGTTGTCGTTAAGTCGTAGGTACTCCAGGGCCGGCAGTAGAGTCAAGCTGGATCCGGAGAGCTCAGTCAGGGAGTTATTAAACAGGTACAGGGTGGTGAGGCGCCGCAGGTCATGGAAAGCCTGCTGGTCAACCCACTGGATTCGGTTCTGGTGGAGAAGCAGGCGGTCTAAGATCCCCAGACCACGGAAAGTGTTTTGGTGAAGGCTCCATAGTTTGTTACCATGCAGGAAGAGATGACTGAGGTTCAGGAGGTCGATGAACAAATCAGTCCTCCAGAAACTCTAACTGGTTGTCCTGCCAGGATGAAGGGGAAGGATGAAAAGTTAAAGCAGAAGCTTAAAACGGGGTGCAGTGCATTGAACATCACTTTGATTCCTTTATGTGTCATTTGACATTCATTTGCTGTCTTGTGATATATTATTGGAAAAAATATTCTTATCACTTGTAACATTGATTTCAGCAGTAGTATGCCCTTGTACGGCTTCAGGCTAAGTACCAGCATCACACAATAAATCAATAATATCACAGTATTAAATGCATACATTATACAACCCAAAGATAAGCTTTGCCTTATTGACCATAATGCACTTACAAAGTAAGTGCAGGTAATAGCTGGAAATCAAAGTGTGTATTATGTTTTGATGCAGGATGGTTGGATAGTCGGTGATCTGTACAACTTCCAGAGGCTAGTAGCAAAAAAAAAAAGCAGTGTAAGAGGGGTCACAAAGGATTTTCTTATCCCTTTGAGGTTCAGGTGGCTGAATTGGCCAGTTGCCAATGATTGTAGTTGATTTACTTGGTTTTATGTACGTTTCAAGTGTACTCACTCAGTGTCAGTATCAATGGATTTTCCCTTCAATCATATAGATATGAGATCCTTTTAATACATCCGTATATTAGAAGCTTTTTATCCTCATAAACCCACCATGTAAATAATAAAATCATATGCATTCTTGGATTGTATTTCCTGTACTGTTTACCTGCAGTGGTTGATAACAAAAACATCACTGTATGGTACTTTAATATGAGGGCTGCTTTCTGTGTCCAATTAAAATAAATGTAATAAATCAGAATAAGCACTAAATCCTGAGCAAGGCTGATGGGCAGATTACACCATAATGCGATGTTGGTGGCAGATGCAATGTACAGTAGAGATAAAAGGAGGCTGTTATCCATGTACCTGTAGGTAGAGATACTGGAGATTATGGAGGCCCGCAAAGATCCCTGGAGGCAGGGTGATCAGGCCACAGTGGTATAGGTGCAGGGCATGTAGCCTACCCAGGCCCAGGAAGGTGTCTGAAGCGACGGCCTGCAGGTGCCCGTTGTCCCCAAGATCCAGCTCCTCCAGGCGGTCAAAGCCGTGGAAGGTGGAGGGTTGTATGTAGGAGATGTTGTTGGAGTAAAGCCACAACATGGTGGTGGTGGGCGAGAAGTGGCCGCGAAGCAGCCGCTGGATCTTGTTGTTCTGCAGGAAGACGCGCTCGCTCTGGGCAGGGATGCCCTCAGGCACAGCATGGAAGTTGTGGGCCTGGCAGGAGACGGTGCTAGGTGAACTGTAGCAGATGCAGTGGCGAGGGCAGGGCAGAGAGAGATCCAGGCCACACAGCACCAACAGTAACTCCACCCCACCATAACCTGAGAGAGAGGAGAGGAGAATGAAAAAGAAACAAAGAGATGGAGGGAAAGAGAGCGTGAGAGAAAGACAAGCAGAATTAATTAAATTCATACAGCAGAGCTCCTGTTATCAGACACATCTTAAATGAAACACTCATTGCTCTCAGTTTACAAGGACAACAATAGGCACGGTTCAGTGCAGACGAATTACAACGCTGACAAAAATCTCAAACACACACACACACACACACGTACGCACACAAACATTCAGGTATTGTTTCGAGAGCCCATTCTTTCTTACATATTTTCCGGCCCAAACTGTTTACCCTTAACCTTGCCTACCCTTCACTGTTATCTTTATCTTAAACTCACATCTAAAAAAACAGGGGACCATCATCTTTGCAAAAACCTTGAAATTACTTAATACCAAGCGGCCCCTTCACCACCACACACAGTCGCGTAGAAACACTAAAAATATTTGTTTTTGGAGCGGAGCGTGCGTCGTCTTGTGTCTTGTGTCTTTTCTCAAATGTGCAGGAGTATGATTGTCCCATTTGTATGTATGGGTTCCTAAACCAATCTTGACGATACGGCACACACACACACACACACACAGCATCCTATCTCGCACCGCACAGTGTTATATCCTTTGGTTATCCTCTAAAGGCGACAGAAAATTGATGTTTCTCCTGCTTACAAGTGAACACGCCTCTCACCTGTAATACATTCCCACAATAAGGGAAAGCGAGAATGAGGGATAGAGGGAGAGAGAGGAGGATGAAGCGGGAATCATCTGGAGCCTGCCTGTGAAGTGGATATTACTTTTTGTTTTCAGATTCCACTCATCTCACACCTTATTTCTTTCATATTATTTTATTTTTTCCCGCCGCGTTGGATCGCACTAGTGTTTGATGTATTGTGGGGCCAGAGGGGTAAAAGAAAAGGGAAAAAGAGATGAGGATGGAGACATGCTGATCCGGGAAGTAATTTCCAGACGGAGAGAATTATGATACAATATGAACATCATGTGCTGTGTCCAGCCCTGTGTGTGAGTGTGCGTATCAGTGGCAGGGACAGATGTGATGGACAGATGTCAGTTTGTCCAGGACACCGCTGCTCTGCCCTGTAAAGAACAACATGTTCTGAAATGTCAGCAGAGGACAGAGCAGTATTATCTATGTGGGACACGTGCGTCTGTATAGCTCTGTACATTTGTGTAACCACGTACGTACACACAGGTACATACGTATGTGTTTGTCCGCATGTCTCCCTGTATACGTGACATTTGATCTGAAACTTATTGTGTGAGCAGTGTCTCTCGAGTTTGACAAGGCTGACCTTTTCATCAAAAACCACATCTGTGGTCGTGACAGCCCATCTTCTGTCCTGTGGTACCCACAACAAATCAATAGTGCAGTCTTCTTTAATACTGCATGAACGAATGAATGTTGAACATTAAGCAACAACTCCTTAATTATTTGTGGATTTTACGGATATTTCTTACTATTTAATCGTGAATAATAATAAACATGACTTATCGTCAATGTATTAAAGATAAAAAGAAATATGATTAAAACACAACATTTCCTTATTACATATTCCAAACCTTAAATCATGAGCCTGTATTAGACTTAAGTTTGTGTTTAAGGAATGACGATGACCGTGATAATTAATAGATGAAATATTGATATCATGTTAATTAAACACATATGATATTATTTTATTAGCAGATGTTAGGCCTTGTGGGCTTTTTCTTTTCACTATCCATTAGTGCGACTGTTCTTTTTGCATGCTCTTGTGCAGTCATGGTTACAAACTCTCTCTCCAAATCCTTAAACTTGTATTTTAAATATGATTAATTAAAAAAGTTACAGATACATTTTAATGATAGCATTATTATAATTTAGTTTTTCAAAATGTTCTGACTCTATCGCGATAATATCCTGAATTCATGTAGTGAAAATCGGATATCGTGACAGCCCTAATCCAGTGTAGGGTTGGAGTAAGGTTGAATAATAAATATTAAACAATGATCAATTCCCATTTATTATTCATGTTCTTCACTGCACACGTGCTTGTGTCTCTCGTTCCCCCCCCCCCCCCCCCCCCCCCCTGCTCCTCTTTATCTGTTATCCGTTTCCCTCGCAGTCTACCTACAGTTGATTGGTCAAACTGTTATAAGCTATAACATACTGTACAAAATGTATTCAGTCCCTCGGGTAATCAAAATGATTTTTATCTCCGTTCTTCCCTGCTCTTCCTTACTCCTCTGCTTTATCTGTTCATCTGTGCTGCCCTTTGCTTCATGCTTCTCTGCCTCCGTCCTCCACAGCTGTATCTTCCTGTGTGCGCCGCTCTGCCCCGCCTGCTGTATCTGTTAATTAGCTATAAAGCTGCTATTTGCTACTT
Source organism: Cottoperca gobio (assembly GCF_900634415.1). NCBI lineage: Eukaryota > Metazoa > Chordata > Actinopteri > Perciformes > Bovichtidae > Cottoperca > Cottoperca gobio. Next base: position 15,327,530 of record NC_041368.1, read on the forward strand.
TGTGTATGCGAGCGTGTAATTATGTGTACTGTATGTGCATGTCTGTATCTGTGACTTTGTGTTCTTGTGTCTTGTTCGTTAGTGAGAATCACTTGTTGGCACTATGTTCTTGGTTATCATAGAAGCTTGTCTCAACGGCTGAAGTTTTAGTAGATCATTTGAGCTAATAGATTTTATTGTAAAGGACATTAACTCTTCATGTATATTCTCTTCATGTCTTGGTAAAGTACGCTCCACTTGTAAACATAAAGAGATGTATTTTTTTATTGTGTTTTCTCAGCCGTTAGTGTAAGTTTACGATGTTAAACGCACCAATGAGGTTTTCCCACTAGTCCCATTATTACTATTTTTTTACATTCAAATTGTCTCCAGTCTGCTTGACACGTACATGTAATAGTTCTTCTAGCGTTAGTTTGCATTTCCAATTGCTTCGTCGTTGCCTTCTGTTTACCCCTTGCCTTTTGTTTTATTATTTCTTATTTTCATCATTATCGCTTTATATCCGACTTCAGCCTACCTCCGTTTTGCCTCTTTCATTCTTTCCAATTATATCCTCTGTAGCTCTCTGCTATTCATTGTGCAATACAGTGTTTACGTGAATGTCCCTAGGTGTGCGTGTATACATTTAAGCCCAATTTGAGATGTGTGTAGATGTGTGTACATCTCTGCTGGCTGCTTGTGGGTCTTTAATGTAAAGCTTGAGAGATGGATGATGATGATATTAGAATAAAGAAAAGCTGCTGACATATAGATGTGATACTAGCATGCAGTCATTCAAACATTGTATTTATCACTTGCCTAGTAAAACATGGAATTATATCTATTCACTTATCGTGTTAGTCTGCTTTTGATAGCAAAGCAGAAAATGAGAACAAAAAGGTTTGCAGTTCAAAGTTTCAATAGTATAAGGAGCCTAAAGGTAAATGTTTAAATGCATTTCCCTCAGTACCAGTAAGGGGAAATCTCCACTTCTGTATCAACAACACATTTTCAAACATCAGCACCTCCTTGGATTTACTACAGTAGATGTTCAACTGCTTTCAGCTCCGCAGCACTGGCACAGCCTGCGAGACATAAATAGACAACTAATTGCAGATCAGCAATTAGATCGAGGCATCAAGCTGGCATTAAGCCAAGCCTCAGACCTGTAGCATCGCCCAGTAAGGAGCGTCAAGGTACATAAAAATCTGTTTTACCAGTAATTCTTCATAACGCATTTCCCCATGTACAGCTGTTAAATAGGAAAATGAATCGGTGGGAGCTGCCATAAAAGTGATTTGTGCCCAGTGTGAATCTCTGGTGATGGGGTGTAATGTTTTAAACCTACTACCTTCTTAAGGTTGAAATACTTATCAGGATTTTGTCAGCCAAGCGCTGAGAACAAAGATTGTGCACAGTATGTGGGCTGCAGCTTAATTGCCTCATGTGCTAAATAATTTGCAAATTTGATTACTCGATCATTGGAAAAGCAAAAAAGGCAGAAAAAAAGAAAAACAAATTTTGTCTCTGCTTTTCTTATATGCATAAAATACCTGGACAATGATACGAGACAATTACAGTAAACTTCAGTTACTACACATACATTATATCCACACAGCAAGTTATTGTTTATCATCTCATTCATTTGCCACTTTGGTGCTCAAGGATTAAGATGCTGACTGCGAGGGGACTTTTCTCTAATAAAGCCTTCAAATGCCCCAAAATGACTTTAAAAAGAAACTGATGTTACAGTATAACAGACTCCACTCTTCTGGAAAAGCTTTTTGTATGATTTTTTAATCTGACTGCAGGGATTTGCATTAGTGAGATCAGAAACTGATGATGTGATAAGGCTCATAGTTGGCTTTACAGTTAATCCCTAAAAGTGTTGTGAAGTCAGGTTAAAGTCAGGGCTCTGGACCTCACAGCAAACTAAGCCTGGCTTTGTGCACAGGGGTATTGTCATGTCGATACAGGAAAGCGTCTTCCTCAAAATGTTGTAAAATATTGAAAGCGTGCTATTGTCTTAAAGTCAAACTGAAATTACAATTAGTTTTCAGAAATCAGCAAAAATATCCTCAGTGTTTGTTTTGCCGACTCATCTTTTGATCAAAATTGCAGAAAAAAGACAAAAGGGCTGTGATTTTTGGTTCCAACTGATGTTGAGACTATCATTTAATTGATTCAATATATGTGTGGGCATAAACTAAAATAGTGCATAATATGACTACAAGTGAACCTGGATAGTTTGCCGTCACTACAACTGAAAAGTCTGGGCTGAAGCTTTACATTTCCAAGTGGAAGCTGGTTGGCTAAGCTTCCTGGCTTCCACTTTCTGAGGGAAATACAAACTAATAGCACAATTGGTCCTCCCATGCTAAAGTGTGGAACAACAGTATTTGGAGAGGGGTTTACACACACTTTTGGGCTTGTGTAATTCTACTTTTAGAAAAGTTATAGACTACGTTCTACATCACACATTCAAAGATGTTTTGCGGTTCAAATTCCAGCTTGATTGGATCATATTCACTCTGGTGATGATGTCCTTTTGTCCTCTGGGTTGGTATACTCACATGGCTTTCACTTTATACCAGTAATTGTCTATTTCAGCAAGTGATGCCTTTTTAATCACAACTCTCTCACTCTCCCTTTCTCTCATTTTCTCTCCTTGCTTCGCTCTCTGCGTCTGCGTTCGCTTCCCGCTGGTTATTTGTCTAAATTCTCATCTTAGCCTCCCCGGTTAGATATTTGTTGAAAGCTTCATCAAGCACAGCCAGGGTTCAATTACAAGAGCCATCTCCCTCCTCTGTCTCTCTTCTATCACACCACACCAGTCATAATGTGCACACACACACACGCACACACACACACACACACACACACACACACACACACACACACACACACACACACACGCACAAACACACACACACACACACACACACACACGCACACACACGCGCACACACACACACACACACAGAAAAGAGAAAGAAACCCCACATAGGCACATACACATTCTGCTTGTCAGGCCATCATCACTGAAGTGCCTCCCAACTACAACTTGACATCTGGAGGAGACACCTGCCACTCATTTTGGCAAACAGAAGGAGAAAGTAACAAAGCTGGGAATGCAAGAGGGGGAGGGAGAAGTTGCGGAGGGGAGGGGGGGAATGGGCAATATCATACTTAAAGGGAATAAGGAGCTCTTACAATATGAAAGCAGAGGCAAGGAGAGTGAGGCACAGCATGGTGGTGTGGGAGGAAAAGCGAGCAGAGCGAGTGAGACTGAGCTAAAAGAGGATGATGGGGGTGACAGGGATCTACAGCGAAGCGTAGACCATTATATAGGTAGGTGTGTAAATGTCTGTCTGCTCTGCTCAGAACACAACCTGTGACTTCTGATAGATTGCAAACTAATTATATGACCTTCCGTGACGCGAGACAGATGAAACACTTGCAAATTGATTAACACACATGCATACTAACCTTGTAGAGAAAACTAAAAAATGTAGTCACACTGAAACACATTAATTCTCTTCTGCATCCAGGTGCGCACACATGTGCATGCAGGCCGCAGGCGCATTCACCCACATACAGACACAGATAATCAACCCAAATTAAGCAGCAGCGGCAGGATTCAACCACAAAAAAAAGAAAAAGAAAAACAGAGTGAAAAATAAGAGAGGAATTTACAAAAATGAGGAGGGAAAGAGTGAGAAAAGGGTTCAGGAGGGACGACGGCTAACTCAGACATTTAATATAGATGCTGCTTCTCTCTTGTTGGTGGTTGATTTAGCTTAGCATAATCCCAAAGATCATTTAGTGTTGCTCATTCAAATGGTGATAAATCTCTGCCGGAGTTAATGAGAGATTTAAATGGCGTCATTGCCTCAAAGACACAGCTGAAATATCTCTGCACTATATAATCCTCCCCTCTCATGTAATATAGTACATAACCATTACATCCATCTTCATATTGGAGACAAATCAGGTCAATATTGCTGGCTCTGCACCACTGATTCTCTGTGACCTAGGAATTACTATTGTGTAGTCTTCAAAGTTTCTTTTATTCAAAGATAAACAAAAAAAACCCAAACAAAAAAAATAAAAGAAGCTTCTTAAAACACGTGATGGTTGCTACTTCCCAGACTTGATCCATGATCCAGTTTGAGGAAGTTGGGGTTGTAATGCTTTTAGGACATGGCTTGAAGAGCAAAGATTTTGCAGAGTTTATGCATCAGAATATTCTTTTTAAATTCAGTTATACTCCTTTTTAATGTTGTATTATAATAGGAAACTGCCGTCTCTTTAACCTCAGGATCCCCATCACAGCGGTGTTCATTATCAAGAAGCACTTTAAGTGGTACCTCGCCTGTTTAACAAATCTGAGAAGATCTGCTTGGAAGCTGTTTTTTTTTAAGGTATCTGGGTATCTTACAATTAGCACTGGTCCTGGATGGTCTATTCACCCCTGCCTGACACTGCCTGGTCTGATTCTCTGCTGCGGTCCCCTCGGCTCCTGGCCCAGCGTTGTGACATCTGTTCAGCACACAACATGCTGGCCCAATAAAAAAAATGTATGGGACGCAGACAGAGAGGCACAGGCACAGAGAGAGAGAGAGAGAGAGAAAATGCAAAAACAACCTCTACCCTCCTTGCATGCAGTAATTGGGTCGTTTGAAAGGCTAAGCTTATCTCAACACTAATCAAGCTCTAATTATACTCAGAAAAACTTTGCCCACCCCTCCCTCCCATATACACACACTCTCCACATGCATAATCAGATGATGCAGGTCACAGCTTTCCCTATTTGACTCCTGCCTATTAGTGGAGGAAAGATGTGAGCGGGAGTACAGTAGTGCTGCTGCGGTTACTTTCCGTCTTGTCCTGCCTCACTGAAACCATGATGATAACGCAGGCCGACAGGGTGATATGTGTCAATGGGAAACAGGGGATGTTCAGACTTCGATGAGGAGGAGCGGTACCTCCTCCTCAGGCATCAAACCCTAATGTATTCAGACACGCAAGGACACAGGAAGGCGACACCCACGCACTCTTTGCTCGACACAGAAACACAATGTGCAATCATTTTAAGCATGAAATAGGTGAAAACTGGAAAACAATCTATTCAAAAATCCAGGGGAAAATATTGAATTGAAGAATAGTATTTACAGTGCAAAGAACTGTATTGTAAGTGCTTATTTCTCTATTACTTGGAGGTATGCTGGTTCACAATCAGATGATCATTTGTTCCATTGTTCTCTTCACCTTCCATTCCCAGAGTTATGAGTATTGAGCTGCTAGTATTGAAAGAGAACTGAGTTTATTGTATGAGTCCTCTTAAAGCAGAAAACACGGTGTTTGGGTGCGTCATTCAAAATGGCTACACCCCTAATAATGCGTAACTTTGAGCCCTAAAATAATTTAAACAGGCTGTAACATGTTTATTTCTGCTGTAAAGTTGGGCCTTTTAACTTGGGAGTCTAATCAGATCGCTCCCTTTTGGATCCAGTTTCAAGTGGCCATTCGATGAACTGCAGTTTTGTGGCACTTCTATATAGGCTCCACTGCTCAGCCCCGAAGGCTGCCGCTTGGTGGGAACATAACATCTGGGTAAAAATTCAAGAGCAAAGACGACCATACTGAAAACGATGATTACGTACAATATTACACACAATAACACACAAGCTTGTACGCATAAATGCAGATGCAATGTGACACTCACACACACACAGTAACACACAACCCCAATGGAGCTAATTCACAGCGATTTCACAGCTGACTGACCCTGATCTGGCAGAAGGCATTTGTGTAAGCTGAGATGGTGTGTATGGACGATAGTGTGCAGTTTTAACATCTGTAGAGTGTGTGTGTTTGTGTGTTGTGCACAGCAGTTGTTGTTGAGGTGCTGGTTGCCATCCTGTGTCTTGCCATGACTGGATCTGGAACGCTCTTTGGCAGATATCCTCAGTGGAGAGCGGGGAGAAATGAGCCTGTCCAACAAGCCAATGAGAAGAGGAAGGGAAAGTGCAGCATGGGGGCCAAGTGGGTTCTTCTCTTAATAGCTGTTTGTCCAATTCCCCCAGCATGAGGAAAATCGCTTTTCCTCTTCTTGTGACTACATCATTCCCTGCTCTCTCCTCTACACTGCAAGTATGAATCACCCTTTGTCACCCTCCTCCGCTCTCCTCTCTGTTGTTCGTTTAGTTTCCAATCTGTCTCTATTACGAAGACTGCTAAAAGTACATCAGGACTTATTATTGCATGAATCTTTCATGGCAATAACTGTCTGCGCTCTTGCACCTTGTTTCCACAGTTTTTGTTTTTGAGGCTCTCGGAGCGAGAAATTTCCGTCATGCTCGGGGATTACACTTGTAAATCAGACATGCACAGATTCAAGAAAAGAGAGAAGAAAAGAAGAAGGAGGCAGAAGGCGAACGAGACGAAGTGTTACAAATCCAAATATCCAGTATGACAAGTGAAGTGAGCGATCTCAGCGCAGTGACATGTCCAAGAGATCATCCGTCAACGGGCTGTTTTATTGGATAACACGCTGTTACTGCACACTTGCTTTTGACTGAGCTCTTTACAGGCAGGCATAGGCCATCTTTCAGACTGATTGGCCAAAACAAGCAGGGGAGATCGGCATCAAGTCTCTCATTAATCGGGCTCCCCGTGGAGAATGATTTTAAGCACTATAGAACTGTCAGCGCTTGATGCGATCAGTTTCGTTCCAAAATGAGTTATCTAGCAGCTGACAAAAGTGAAACCTCCACCAACAAAATGATTAATGACTTGAGAGCACAAATACATACACAGTAAAGTATACTGGAATGAAATTGCCTGATCAACCCCGTCCATCTAAATCCAGATTGTCAGACTGAAATGTTTGTAATAGCTTACAACCGACAGCAGTTTTAAGCGATCTCACAACACCATTAGCATGATATAAATGTAGCAAAGTGCTCTACTTCCCCCGTCCGGGCCACTTTTACTTGTTGACGTTTGTCACACTGGACGAAAATACATTCAGGTGGCATGACAGAAAAAATTGTGGAGAGAACATCAGGCAGGAAATATGAGAAGGGCAGTGAAAGGGAGAGGAAGGATGTATGACAGGCGAACAGAAGGAGGCTTTGCTCCATCAGCTAAAGAGAGATGGATGAAGCGAGAAGAGCATGTCGGTTAAACTCCCTCAATCAGTCAAAGCTGGCTAATCTGAAGGTTGCTGGTTGAACTCCGCCATCAGTCATAGTGTTTAGCTTCTGTGAAGGTTAGAATCATCTGGAAATGTCTCGTCCCACTCTTCTTCTGCTTTCTAATTTGTTACACTGCATTTGCTTTGTGGTTCCTGTAAAGTTGTGCTAGTTTGTTCTCAACTGCCTTTTTGATTTTGATCATGAACCTGTTTGTCCTCCCATTTTGGAGGTCCTGTTTCTATTTAAAGAGATCCTCTCAGGGTCGTTGATAGGTACGCGTCCTGCATCTCTGCAGCATTAAAATAACAAAGGACGAGGTAAACTCACCATCGATGTGCAAGCATATTTATTCCCTAATAATCAGAGTCGGCGGATTCATTTCGGAGGTGGGTGTATTTGTGTCTGTGTGTGTGTGTGTGTGTGTGTGTGTGTGTGTGTGTGTGTGTGTGTTTGTGTGTGTCTCTCTGTGTGACACTCTACATTTAATAACACAAGACAACTTTACTGCTAATTTCTGTTCTGCAAGGATCGCCAACAGCTGCTCTTCTCTGTCGTAAAATCATACACTCTCTCCGGCTCCACATTATGCTACTCTTATACCAACAACGTAATATGTAAACACCAGGATTGCACTTAAACCCGGTCTTGGACATTTTTACAAGTTAGTTCTGCAAGCATCAAAGCTTGTGGCGTGGGCGTTTTACAAGTTGTTTTCTTCATCTGCTGGGGCCCTTGCTGCAACATATTTGTGTCATTTTATTGTATCACTGTCAGAGGATAGCTTTGTACTGTACTGTTCCATGTTTTTAAACATGAAGTTTCAGCCTACTTTCAGTTTCTTAATATATCACATTTGATTTGTATAACCTTTTTCTAAATAAAGTTTTCATATGTGGCTTTTTTTGTTTGTTTAATTTTCAGGAAACATTTTCAACATAAATGAATATAACCAGAATTATAACCATCACGAGTTTAACAGTGTGTCAAAAAAACTAAATGTTATTGTGGACCCACTCAAAGGACTACCTGCAGACACTATATTGAAATCTAGCAACACCACTGCACTCCACTGAAAATCTCTTTCTCGCGCTTGTAGGATTAAAATGTGGCTCAGAAAAGTGTGTAGGCTCCACGACAGCTGTGCAGCTTGCGTTCACAGCAGTTACAATAGATTCCAGTGATGACTCAGCATAATAATGTCTCATAAAATTATTATACTCATTATATGTCCCTAATAAAGTAAACATTCACAGAAACCTTTCAAACCCCTTCTGTAGTTCAACCATCTTCTCTACTGTTGAGCTCCATGTCCCACTATGTCATTATGTCACTCTGTGTGTTTTATTGCTCATCTGATCCAAGACAGATAAAAAAACCTAAAGTTTGTAAATCTGATATTTCTAAAAATAAACTTGAGATTTGCTCTATAAATAACTTGTCTGAGGTGCAGTGTGAGAGGGATTTAAAGAAGAACACAAGAACAATAGTGCTTTATATACATGAGACTCTGTTTCCGTAGTATAAATATAATGTTACATAAACAACATTGAGTCTGCCACTCATTTTAAGGGAACGTTGTACTCTCTGTGTTCACACTACAATACACTCTTTACATACAATGTGGAACATTTTAGATTTTGTTGTTTTCATCTGAATTGAACAGGAGCTCAAGAGTAGAGCGGGAAGCTTTTGGTCGCTTTGTTGCAGAATGGCTGCACCCCAGATGTAGCATAGCATCAGTTTGCATAATTCAGACTATGCTTGAGATTTATTGACGGTGAATATTCCCACATAATTCAATAGTTTATTTCCTCTTTCTCGCCTTTTTTACTCTCCTCTGTTTATTTAATTCCACTTCCTGTTTACATGGCCTTTTTTTTTTCTTCAGTGTCTTTTCACCGTCATTTTCTTGCGTTTTTCGACCTTGTATCCATATTGGTATGCTCCCTTGTTTCTTTTTTCTCTCTATGTTTTATTTATATTTTCCGTTGATTGCAGTAGCTCTCAGTTCATTGAAACTATTTGTTTCAGTAGAGAGTAGTTTGAATGAAAACAGTTCACAGAGAGGTCTGTGGATTATCCAGGCAAACTGGTTAGACATGTCACTGTCGAGGTTTTCAGATGTCGTATTTCAGTGCTTTGAACATCAGAAAACAAATTTCGATTCACATCTATTGTATCGGGGGTAGCGGCAGAGGTTCCAGGGATGGATATATCAAAGCCTTGGCAACTAAAACTTTAACTATCCGCATGGCGACATACCCACGAGGGGCAACTGATCAAATATTTTGTCTGATTTGGATGAAACAACTCTATAAGGTTAAGGGTTCCTGACTGGGTTTGGTCTACAAGGTCCAATTTATCCACATATTGAGTGCTGCTACACACAAATACACCCACACACACACACACACACACACACACACACACACACACACACACACACACACACACACACACACAAGGACAAGGGTTATTCTATAAAAGGCATCTTCACAATTCGTAATTTTGAATTTGAAACATTTCATCCCAGGCAGAGTAACTCCACTCAGTCCCTCACCTGAGGCGAGTAACGAAGAGAGAAGCGTACCCATGGTGCAGTGTGTCCCTGACATTTTTCAGCACAGGGGCAACAGCACTCATCACAACTCCATTAATGTTTTGATTTTCTTCCTCAAGGCCACACACGTTGCACACGAACACACCTGCAATCGCACGCACATGTGAGCAGCCACTGGAAAAAACACAGAAACACAAAATGATGCAGTCACAGGCACACACATCACTAACACTTGAGGTAACACATGCAAACACGCACATCGCTATACCTACATGTATATGGTAGGAAGCGTGTATGAACACACACATTTTTGCTTCCACGGACGTGTTCTACTTCGATGGTTTCACAAACACATCCCACGCACGCACGCACACATTGTACATCACACCAAAACCTCACACAGAAATGCACACACCAGCTTGGAAATGAATTATGAATGCATATCTGACTCCCTCCTCCTTCCCGACTCACTATGTCTGTCCACTCAATCCACCTTCACCTTGGCTACATAATCCTCTCAATTTCTCACCCGCTTTTGTACCACCTTTCTCTGACCCCTCTCTTCACTCTTCCTCTTCCTCTCCTCCATTCCTTCTCCACCACTTCTCTCCAACTTGCAAATGTGTCTTTGTATCTGAATAAGGATTGGCTGTGTGGCTCTGAATTCTGATGCTTTATTTGAGGAGTGCTGCATACAAGGATCTTTTCCAAAACTGGGAGGTGTAATGTGTGCATGTGTTTGTGTGAGAGACCAGTATTTACTGTGCTACTGCACGCAGACGTCAATCAAATTTTAATTTTATGATTGCAAATGACGACAACAGCTGTGCCATGTAATCGGCTATATTGGCGTATAAAACGAGTGTCACGGAGAAAGTAAGAGGCGCCGTCATCATATTTCAAAGCATTTGTTTCCTTGTCCAAGCCAATATGAGAGGCCTGAATTTGTATGTTTAAAAACAGATACAGCAATTATTTTGATTATTCATTTCAAGCATTTTCTAAGCAAACTTGCCAACCCTTCTTTGGTTTCAGCTTGACTTGTATGTGTGTGTGTGTGTGTGTGTGTGTGTGTGTGTGTGTGTGTGTGTGTGTGTGTGTGTGTGTGTGTGAGAGAGAGAGAGCTGGTTGACATTTTCCCTCAAACTATCAGAGGGCTGGTAGGCAATGCCAGGAACATAAGTCTGTGTTTTTATGTGTGTGCTTGTGCATCTTACAAATACCACTTCCTAATGCCAGCTTATGGCAGCCCTGAAGAAAAACACACACACACACGCACACTCACAGACACACGCACACACATAAACACACACACAGGGTTGTTATAGTTGTTCTCTGCTGCAGGGTTTTGCATGATGGTAAAGTGTCTCTGCACTGAGGTAAACTGTATGCCAGCACCTCCCCCACCCCTTATACAAACACACACACACACACACACACACACACACACACACCCTTCTCTTTCTCTCTCTCTTTATCTCTCTGTTTGTCTGTCTCTCCTTCAATTACAGCCCATATGCTAGAAGGCCCCCAGCTCTCCATGTGCCCCTTTGAAGTGAAGATTAAAAATACAAACGCTTGGAAAACCATAAATGAGCATTTGCAGAGCTGAGAATAGGGGAACACACACTCAAACACAAATTTCCAGAAATGCATTTATTAACATGCATAGACTTACAGTATGACAGAAACACGAGATCTCGAATATGAAATTAATATATTCATCAGTGTGTGTCTAAATACATAAACATGCAGTCAGCATATTAATATTTGATTCAACGTTCCTCCTGACCTCTGCCTGTTTCAGAAATGTGCTGAGAGATCGGTAGAAATAGAAAGAAACACTCAAAGCAGAAAGTCCATTCAAAAAAAAAATCTGATTTATGCTGCATTCAGGAACAAGCATTCCCTGCTGAATGTAGAGCAGTTTTGGGAAATTGGATTTTGAAGCCATTTTGTACACTTCTTTAACTCCATAGATTTCTCTGCTCAATGAATTCACTGCACAGGGATTTGTTACCTGTAGTGCAGTGCATTATCTGTCTCTCTCTGGTTCGCCCTCACAAAACCATACACAGCGATTACACTTTAACACACGCACACACACCGTCAAACGCACACATGCCCAAAAGTGTCCTGCTGTGTTCAGCTGGTATTTACAATCCATCCCATAAGGCCATGGGATCATAACATTCAACAACTCAGTAATTAACGGCAATGCTTCTCACGGGGAGGATGAGACAAACCACATACAGACACCAACGCGAATGTGAACAACATGTAGAGAGAACTTCTCCGAGTTTTAACCACTGTTGCTTTGCAAGTCGAGCCTTCTGCTCGTATGCTGTTCACAATGAGAACAGTGGAGGATATAACAAGCAACATTTTACATTTTACACAGAAGTAAACAAAACAAGCTTCTGATTTTTAGCCGACAACAGCAGAATGTATCAGTTGCCAATTAACTGCTGATGCTTACTCTAAAACGGTGGTGGTTGGTTTAAAAACTCAGCTTATTGTTTCAAAAGAAGAATCTTGTGAAATGAGTGTGCATGTCATGGCTACATATATGATATATTGCTAAAAGAGTGAGGTTAAAGTTATATGTACGAGGCAGGTACTGTACTGTATGTAGATGACCTGCTGCTGATCCATGTAGAAAACATTTTGCCTATTGCAGGATGGAGCTAGTTCACTGTAATATTATACAGTAGGGCAGTATTATAAATAAATAATGTAACTGAATTCTAACATAACCCTGAGATGGTTTGAAAGCTTAATATAGAAAAACATACTTGTGCAAGCAACACAGTGCTTATATTTATGCTTTGATATTCATATTTTCAAACGCTATGCTTCACTTTTAAATGAGAAAGGAATTAATGATGAACAATAACCAAGATCTTTGGCAAATGTAACACTAATCTAACGTCACAGTTTGTTTCTGGATCAACTTTGACCCGCTGTTCTTAGAGTTGTGCACGTACAGTTTTTTCAGGATGTAATGAGCTATTATCCAGCATCCAGTGTGCTCACTTTCAGTTTTACCTCCAAAACAATCTGGTTGAACTTAATAATGTATCTGATTTCCTCGTGATTTGTGCCCTGTCAGACTTCTGTGTATCAATGTTGCGAGCCTAAGTCTCAGCAATTACTTTGGTGAGAACAACATAATCATAACCAATTGAAATGATGGCTAAAACTTAGAAAATCAGAAGGAGTTATAATCATCCAGAATTGTCCTTTTTAAAACTCCTGCTGGGTATAAAAAAACGATGACAAAGAATAGACCTGAACATGTTAGACTGAACTGCCACAAAGCAAACCTTTTTGTTTCTGTACAAAGAGACCTGGACGACAGCCCCGCAACCCCAAATTCAAGAGCAACTTTTCTGCCTCCTGTGATATGACAAACTCTGACGGCACTTCAGGAGCAGAGAGGAGAGTGTTTTCTCTTGTTTCTCCTCTGGTCTCCTGAGGTTAAACTATTTGTTTTTACCAGCTTGGTGGTGCCTAGTTTTACAGCCATGATGTAACAGCTTTGAAAGTGACAAGAAGGTGAGTGGGGAGCAGTGTGAATTGCTTATTGCATGCGTGGGCAAGGTGTGTCACCATGCATGTTTCATGGTACCGAATATATGTAGGCATGTGTGTGTGTCGGTGATCCTCAAATCCAGTTTTGTTTTCTGTGCTTCCATGTAATCAACTGCAGTCACCTGTCGGCTCAGGTGGAAAGCTGACCCTAATTAGACTGAGAGAATAAAAACTACTTGACAGATTAGAAAGAAATCCAGAATGAGAGGATTTGGGTAACTGTGGTGCATACAGTGTATTCAAACTGACACTGCAGAGCACTGACTCACCCGCCTGTTGACAGGATTTACTTCTCCTCACTGACTACATTTACATTCACGCCAGAAATCACATTGCTGTGAGAAAATCAGTCTAAGGCAAGAAAGAAAGAACGTGTTTATATGTACAAGTGGTTCCATTACTGCAAAACACAGTTTACAGGAAGTTATCTGGTTAGTAATCAGATTTCTTCCCTTCTACACTGCCGCCAAAAAAATACTTTACATGTCTGGGTGTCTTTGTCGTGCAAATGGACACACTTTTATAACCTGAAAGAGTTTACATGGCCATGAAGTCAGGTTTCAGGTCTAATTTAGTTTCTCATAGTCATTTTAACCTGCTAAATAAAATTTCAAAAATAAGGACGATGCTAATATCTTTTTATTTATTTATGTTTTGCCTCTGTTGTTGTCGTGCTGAACTCAGTGAGGTGCCACATTTGATACTTACATATATGTGAAATTTAAAACATGATTAAATGTTTTAGATGTTTTTGCTTCTGTTGTATAACATATAATATTTCCCCGCTGATTTTTTGATCATAAAATTATTGTTTTAAAGATATTAGCTGGACATGCAAATGTTTATTTTTGGTATTATGAAAAAGAAGCGCTCAATGCATTATAAGGTCTAAAAAAAAACAAATAGCGTAGGTGAGATGTAGACATCCTTTACATCATTGGCCAGTTCAGTGTTTTTTCACACCTAAGCATAATGTCTTCCAACAGGCCCACACTGCATATGTCTAACTCATGTTCTCATTTGCAAGGTTATACATTGTTGTAAATTATTACCATAATGTAAGAGGTTTTTTTTAATTGATCTTATAGGTCTTTATGTGAAGTTGCAATAGGTTGGTAATTGTACTTTCTTGTTCTTTGAGACGACTGTAGCACTTCCTCAATAGCTATTCAGGTTTCTAAAGCAATATTATAACCAACTCTCTCTTCTGACCTTCTGAAGCTGTTTTATGGCAACTACACAGCAGCACACCGTTTACTGAGAAGGTCCCCACTATGTTAACATGAATAGCATCCTGTGAAGCGGCACACCGCTGTGACTGACCAAGTGGTGCGCCACACGTGAGAGCTGTCGCATATACAGTCGATGGTGTGAAAGGAACACCAAAGGTAATTTCCGAACATGAATGTCGATGTGGTGCACTGCACACATGCACTACACTGCTTTCTTTTAACCTCTTAAACATTATGAGCCAATGGTGTGAGTCATTACAAACGTTTGTCAAATTCTCAGCATATTAGATCAGGTTGAATTTCGGGGGGGAAATGCAACTAAATAATGCTCAGAACATCTACGATATTTCCAGTTGTGTGTTACTGCTGCCATAAAAACGTGGCGTCAAAAAATTATTTTCATTGTACAGACAAATCTACTGTGGGAGCAGTGGAGTTTTTTCTTTACTCCGTGTTCAGTTGACATGTCGTTTGTTCTTTTGTTGTGTGCTCTTTCTCTTTGAGATCGTACTCTACATATTCGGGATGTGTGTGCGTGTGTGTGTGTGCGTGTGTGTGTGTGTGTGTGTGTGTGTGTGTGTGTGTGTGTGTGTGTGTGTGTTGTAAGAAATGCACACAGGTACACTTTACTGTACGCGGCAGAGCTGCTCTTATGGAGATCCATTAAATACTGCACAGTGGGTTTTCTGCCTAGAGACAGATACAGACACACAGAAAGATTGAGTAAGAGAGCAAAGATGAAAGAGGGAGAACAGCACAGCACAAGGCAAGTTGGGCCTGAATGAATAATAGGCAATCTATAATGGATGACAAGTTGACCAAGTTCTTTCTCTCTCTGTCTTTCACTTTCTGTCTCTTTCCGTCTCTCCTCCCCTCCTTTATGCTTTCCTCACTCTCTCCTCTCTTCCTATGTGCTTCTCTCTCACTATGACACCATGTCACTGCTTTGAGGCACATGTTCTGGAAGAAGACGGCGACTGCCATCCTCCCCTGAGCCTCTTAGCTGCCTTTGGAAGAGAGCCGCTTTACTTTATGGGCTTCTCAAATCTCCTGGAGCAGTCTCTCTTTTCTCTCTACTTCTCAAAAAAGTCCGATTAGAGGACAAGGGGATGTAAAACGGGGAGGTAGGAAGGAGGAGGGGGGTGAGGGAGGAGAGAAAATGAAGTAAACACATAGATTTTCATAGAAGAATGTAAAAGAGGAAACTGTAAATGGGTAGAGACACTCTTGGGTGCAACATTTAGCACCTGTTTATGCTCTCTTGCACTTTACGCAGAGCGATGCCATTTCTCCAACCAGAGAATGGATACATTGATACATTTGAAACATGCAGCGAATAATTAAATGAGTAAAAGCTTTAATAATAATGTATTATTTTCTCCACTCTTAGGTAGAACATCTCCAATATGACTGCAGGAACAGACACTCAGAGACAGTTTGGCGAGTGAAGTTTGAACTGACGTTTTCGCCCTATTTTTCTACGGTTTATTTCTTTATTATTTCATCGTCAGTCATGAACATTTTCACCTGTTACAAGAAAGCAGCAATATTTACCATGCTTGGCAGCAAGCAGGATGAGGAATTGTGCAGCTCCTGTTGTTTTGTCTATAACAGCTGTGTATGTTGTACATAAGCTTCTAAGCTGCCTTCCCTACTGCGCCACTCCCAGTGTTGCACAGACCTCCTGTAGTGTTCCTCTGATAAGTTTATTGTACACATCAAAACAGAGCACTGAGCGTATTACGACGTGGAGAGAGCTGGAAAAAGTAGGCGGGGAAATATTTACAGCCTCTCTCCGCTTTGTATGTTGGTATTTAAGATTGAATCCACCTTGCTGCTGAGACACAGACAGGAAAGAGGCAGGCAGAGGTGTAAAAGGCTCATTGTTCAGAGATCAGAGTTGTCGCTTATTATTTCATTTTAATGCCATAGTTGAACAAAGATACATATTCTGGTAGAGGCAAGTTCAGTGACAGAGACTGAAGAAAGGAAAAGATTAGATAAAGGAGATGATGATAAAAGCACGTATGAAAGGAGGGATTAAAAGAAACAACAAGCTGAGGCGATTTCTTTCTTCCCCTGTTGTCGTAACAATTGTGCAGGAGTCAGCTGGGATGCAAATCGCACAGCACTCTGGGACCCGCGCAGCTTTTCCATCACTCCATCTTAGTCGAAAACATTTTGAGTTTTTCCAGCTCACACTTTCACTCTCTGTAGTCTAAACTGCAGATATTGTACAGTGAAAAACCAAGATAATAAACTGTTATTGCCTTATTTCTATTTCTACTCTAGTGTGATCTTTCCTCCATCCATCTTTCAGCTGTTAACCACAGCAATAGTCTCTCTCTCTCTCTCTCTCTCTCTCTCTCTCTCTCTCTCTCTCTCTCTCTCTCTCTCTCTCTCTCTCTGAGTACAGCAAGCGCCTGCGAGGACATCAGCTGAAATATTTAACACCGCTCTCCCAGAACCCACACTCAGCATACAAGCGGCACCATGTTAGCAGCATTAACCGAACTCTAAGCAATGTTGATGTTGTCCCCTTAGTCTTGAGCTCACAACCCATAAACTAATTGGCATGCTTCAAGGTTTACAAGGTCAAAACTTGATTTAAAATGAATTTGACTTTGTTTTCCAATTACCAAGACCAGGACACTGCAAAAAACATACAATAACACTAGAGAGATCCAATCAAACACATTTATGAAACTACCTTTAATAGAACATTCTTTCACAGGACAAAGAATCTTTTTGTGAAAAATGTAATTAGCCTGCTATACAATTACATACTAAATGGAAAAAGTCACAGTCCACCAAAATATTTGTGTGAAACAAATTAAATGTAGACGTAAAAGCAATTAGAAAAGCTATAAAATATAATATAATATGAATGAATACAAACAAAAATAGGGTTTTCTTTCACCTGTTGTTTTTCTTTACTTATAAAGAACGTTCTGTTTCAAGCACAAACTTACTGAGACGCTCACTGCAGAGTGGGACGTTCCCCGTCCGTTCGTACCCTCTTGCTTTGTAGGTGATCTGCTGACTCTCATCTCCCGTTCCGACAGCAGGCCCATCCATCAGTTGCGCATCAAGTGTTGCCCGGTGCGCGCTGCTTAACATCCTCATCAAAGTAACGGCCCTTTAAATCTGCGATCAAGTGAGGTTGCAATGCAGAACATTGGATTAAACTTGTTGTGATTGAAGCGCTTGTTTACGGCCTCTACCAAGGCGGTAGTTGTTGTTTGTTGTTTGTATCAGCATCCTTGACCAAAAGACGTCTCAGGGCTTCCACCGAGGGGATCACGTCAGCAGACGATACCTCTGATGAGCTGACGTCTCTTGTCACTTGTTCAAACAGGGAGAGAAGTGTAATAAAGTTTTCAACCAATCCCCACTGTAGCTCATAGTCTGCGGAATATGTAGCAAGTGATTGCTTTTGTTCCAAAAGGCTTTCCATCATGTACGATGTACGAATACAATGAGTGGTAACGTCTTGCTGTTGCCTTTTTGGCTTCATTCCTAACTGGATCAGCACAGCCTGTAAGCGCGAGTAGGCAACAGGTGGGTGTTTAAAGTGTCCGACTATCCTTCGACCCTATCGCAACCACATCGGAGATGCTGCGTTGGCTCAGTACACCATCGTAGACAGCCAGCTGCAGGGTGTGTGCTGTGCAGCCAAAACTAGGCAGCCCACTGTCCATCATAGCTTTTGCCATATTTCTGGAGTTATCATGCACGACAGCATGCACTTTGGATTTGTCTATTTTCCATGTTTCGAACATTTTCTGAAATGCCTCTGAGATAGCAGCTGCGGAGTGGGAGCCCGCAAATTCCAGTGAGTGTAACATTGCTTTAAGTTGAAATCTTTGTCAATCCACTGTGCTGTGAGGCTTAGCATGCTCACAGGGTTTACATCCGAACTCCACATATCAGTTGTAAAACTGATGCCAGGGAAGTCTTGAGCCAGTAGTTCGTGGATGTGTGTGGCTACGACATCGTAGATTGAACATACTTCAGGAAAATGATGACGACTGGGCAGTGTGTAGCGGGGCTCTATATGTTCAATCAGGCTGCAAAGCCCCACGTACGCCACAATGAAGAAAGGTTGGTCATCTAATGCAATGAATTACATCGACTTGTTAGTAATCCCTTTAGCTTTGACGGTGTCAGAGCGATATTCTTTCCCTCTCTCGAACGCTGTGGTTAACATGGACTGAGTCGTTCAAGTCGGTTTGTGATTTCCTGGCCTCCTGGTCATCTCACCGTTTTTGATTAGCTTTCAAGTAATCGTTGTACATTTCGCTGTGTCTGTCTTTCAAAATGGCCAATGAGACTGATGTGTTAAAAGTCTTGACTGCAGTACCTCCATGTGAAATGTCACAGGAAATGTTTTTGCAAACAAAACAGTGAAATATTCCTGCACCGCCAACACAGTGTTTGACTTTTCTTTCCAAACAAATCACATGTGTGGTCAACAGTAAACCAGTGCAAAACTGATGGTGGAAAAAAAAAGCAGATAAACATCGGCTGCTACTATCGGCACATGTCACCTGCCACATGCCGATGGGCCGATGAGAGTAAATCTGTCCGGCCGATACATCGGTGCATCCCTAAATAACACCCGCTTGATACATGATACATTCAGGCTTGATATATTCCAGTGAAGGCACACACAGTCTTTAGTGACATGTTACCAAATATTTGAGGCCCTTGTCACATCTGGAGATTGTTGCCGGTTGAAAGAATAATTGGTTATTAGTTTGTTTTGCTCTTGTATTAAGTCACAACTGAAATGATGTTGTTTTTTCTCATGCTAATGTAGAAATTATATTTAACACATTTATAATTTGCATGATAGATTTTTTGAGTGACTGACAGGTTTTCTTTTTTGCCGCAATCTGTTTAGAAATGGGAGTGTAGGGTTTTCATTTTCATTGTATATTTTCCATTTGCTGTTGCCATACCCCAAAGATGTCTCTGTCTGTGTAAAATCCTGAACATCATTAGGTTAAAACCAAATCGCTGGCCTACAGATATTTTGTTTTATACTTTAGTACGCCCACCGCTATCCCCGAAATCCTTATAGGAAAATTCCTTCAAAAATATCAGCTAGACTCCCTAATTAGCTCAGTATTCTTCTGATGTCTGAAGGTTTCCTCAAGCAACGCAATCACATGCAGAGGGTGAATCTAAAAAGATGACCTTTGGTGACCCACAAGAATCTTACTGATGAGTCAGCATAGACTCAAGTGTCATTAAAAAAACTGAAAATCAAGCAGATACATGCACATACACAAACAGAAACACAAATGTTAACACACATTACACACCAGATAATTCTCCTTTTAAGTACTCGTACTGTAAGTCTGCCTTTGTTGGCACCAGAACTAGAGCTCACAGCAAGATGTTGGGCAGAAGCCGTATATTCCTACATAAAGTAAAAGATCCAAACGTACAATTACAGTCACAAGAGTCTATTTATATATATGTGTGTGTGTGTGTGTGTGTGTGCGTGTGTGAGTGTGTGTGTGTGTGTGTGTGTGTGTGTGTGTGTGTGTGTGTGTGCGTGTGTGAGTGTGTGTGTGTGTGTGTGTGTGTGTGTGTGCACAACTGACTGACAGCTGAGGTAATTATAGTTCCACAGTGGCAGCAACCTCTCAGGCTGAGTCCTCGCACCCCAGCACTGATGAACCCCAGCACGGAGGGTAATGCCAAAACGTACGCTTCCTCTGCTGAAAATATACCCAATAAATGACCAGGAGAGGAGAGACGGAGGGAGTGAAGCAGAGGGAGAAAGAGAAGATGAACAAGATGAAGAAGGCGCATAAGTTGGCCTAGACTGAGCCGACCAACCAGGACGTGAAAAGTGATCAAAAGAGAAGGAGGAGATGAAGATTACCAGGAAGAGAATTATTTAGGCCAGTGTAAAGAAGGGGGAGGGGAAGAGTGAAGGGAGGGAAGCAAAGTGGTGGTGGAAAAGGGTGACAACCATGCACTGCTAACAGGCACAGGACCAAAATAAACCAAGCAGAGGTGAGAGAGGAAACCATTTTTGTTGGAGAGCGAGGAGGAAAAAAAGAAGAGAGGAACTAAAAAAAAGGGAGGGAGGCTGAGGGGAAGGAGAAAATAGTAGCTGTTTGTATAAGCAGGGGGGAAGTAAGTGTGGTGGAAAACAATTGGCATGAAGAAGATGTAAAAAAGAGAAAGTGAGCAGAGTGGCTATAAGTAGCTTCTATCTAGTTTTAAACTACACCATGGTTACACCATTAAAACTTGGAGATGCAAATGAATATTTGTATATTAACTATGATGAAATGGCGGTGGAATGTGAAAGGGGTTGTGATGAACCCACAGATACAGACTTTCAGCTTGTTGTCTGTTGTTGACCACAACTGAAAATCTGTTTTCAGTGAAAATACTCAACCCAACGGTACACTACGCCTGCCCAGCACCAAGAGCCGGACAGACTAAGTTAGCAACTAGCTGGTGAACAAAGGGGAGCATGTAGCTGCTAAAGAGCCAGATATATCGGCATTAGGATTGGGTGGAGGTGAATACAAACTCAAATTAAAAAAAGAAATGTAAGCAATCTTTTTGGGCTTTTCATGCTTTTATGATAGAGAGTAGTGGAGTCTTGTGAAAGGGGGAGAGAGAGAGAAGGGGAATGACATACAACAAATGGCCACAAGTTGGACTCAAACCACGGGCGGCTGTGGCAAGGACAGCCTTTGTATATGGGTCGCCTGCGCTACCGGGTGAGCTGCCGGGCGAGCTGCCGGGCGAGCTGCCGGGCGAGCTGCCGGGCGAGCGGCCGGGCGAGCGACCGGGCGAGCTAACGGGTAAGCTAACGGGTGAAAAAAATCAACGAATAAAGGTTTAGGGAATGTCTCAACTCGCAGCCTAAAGATATTATAATATATTATATTATACATACAGTTGCTAAGAAACATCTTCAGCACTGTCCAATCAGCAGTGTAAAGGGGAGGTATCATGGCCTGTAACAACCTTTTTTTTAAATGACAGTTTTATGAGGCTGATATATTAAAGTTGAATGTGATTCATCTTTGTCTTACAGCATGAGAGAGGAATGTCCAATTACCCAACCTAGAAACCTTTTTAAACATTGAATCTATTGATTCTGCAATAATGTTCCTTTTGTGATGGGTATCGGCTTTTTCCAATTTAATGTCACTTAAAGGGTAACATCGGTATTTTTCAACCTAGACCCTATTTTCCAAGGTTGTTGTGTCTAAGTGACTAATTTGACCATTTTTTAAATCAGTTCAGTATTGAGCAAGAACGCTGCAGACACTGAACGGGCTGCAATGTAATCGCTCTAGGGAATTGCACACTGTCAATTCACAGCCACTAAAAGTGCTTGTTTTTGCCGCTGACAGGCTCAGATTGTAAGTATTTTCTGTTGACTACATTATGGGACCCTTAAGGGAAATCTCACGTGGCATCCACATTGTCCAACTCATGTTTCTGTCACATGACACAATAACAAACATTTGACACAATAACAAACAGACGGTATTGAGCAAAAGGGTATGAAAAATCTTCTCTCTCTCTCTCTCTCTCTCTCTCTCTCTCTCTCTCTCTCTCTCTCTCTCTCTCTCTCTGTTCCAGGTCTTCACAAGTTTGATGAAATATTCATACTTTCCTGACGTAGCTTTGCTCTCTTTCCCTCCCCTCTCTCCACCTCTTTCCTTCTGCTTCATCTGGCATTAAAATCACAAATCACAGTTATCTTCTCTTTCCTCATCATGAACCCATCTGTGCATCCCCTCCTCTTTCGATCTCTACCTTCATCCCTCCCCTCCTCTCTGAAGTCTTTTGTCTTTCTCCTGTCATGCTTTTCTTAATTTAAATCTAGCAATGCAAAAGTAAACTGTAATCTGTGGGTTTAGTCTGTGATGTGATTGTACAGGAAATGTTAATGTAAAGGATGGCAGAGCAGAGGATTATATAAATTAATGTGATGTACAGTGTCAGTAACAGAGCAGCTCAGAGGATCTGATATACAGCAGAGTGAAACATGCTCAGCTAAGCCTCACGGGACTTCAGTGATAGATGATAAGTAGAAGAAATTCAATAGAGCAACTTATCTGGGGGTAGCAATAATTTATCATTCCACATTTCCTATATTTCTTTTTCCAAGCTCTGTATATAATCTTTACGCCCCAAAAATGAGTAAGTCACGATTCAGCTGAAATGAGGCACGTGCCTCGAGCATCGTTGCAGTGACATATCAAGGTCAAATTTTGATTATGTTTTGGGATGTGAGCTTATGATTCTACACAGTTGATTTCTGTTTGCTTTGGTTTCTGCTCAGTTTCCAGTTATTTTATGCTGTGTCTGTAACTTTTGCTAAGCAGGGAGGCCTTATCCAGTTATAAACCAGTGCCGGTTTTCAAAGTAGAAAGTATTAAGAGAATGTATTCCTCTGCCAAGGCTGTACAATCCTTTTAAAAAGTGTTTAGAATAGAAAATGTACACACACACACACATAGTTATCAACAGGGTTACATGTTCTAGATATGTTTCATTAAAGTAAGTGCAGTAGTTCATGAGCAAGTAGTAGAAATGATGAAAAATGCTGTAATGCACAATGTTAAGACAGTTAGTGCGGTAAATGTTAGCTAGAAGCTAGAAGCTGCATTTAACGTATTTTAGTGTAAAGACTGAAAGCAGGGGGAATCAAAGAAAGCTCACTAAATAATACTAGGGCATTCACTACTGCTGCATTTTAGTAGTCAAAAAGTAGTCAATTAATCTTGGGAGATATCATATTACATTAATGATCTGTTGTTATTAAAAAGGTCTCAAATACAACTAGTTAATGGTTCATTAATGTAGGCGGGATCCACTTGGGAGGAGGTGAAATTGCAGCATCTGTGATTGGCTCTGAGAGCTACGATCTGATTGGACCAAACCCCCAGCAGGCTTGCCTGAGCTGGGGATATGCTTTGACTGCAGTAAAATCTTGTCTACTATTTAACATGTCATGACGTCGAAAATTATTTTTCAAACAAGTCTATGTTCAACAACTACCCACAGTGTGCCCAGCTGCATACCTGTTGTAGATGCATTGTCACTGCGTTATTATTGCACCTTGCTAAAACCACAGATGAACCATTAGTCTACAACGATCAACACGGTTAACACATATTGTTTCTTTAATCCGTACAAAAACTGCAGCGTAAAAATGACAAAGTGGGGTTTAATGTCGTATGTGCGGGAGTATTTTTTGGTCGAGGTAACAATATTGCAGGCTTCTCTCCATCACCAGATAATAGCAATAACCAATTAACTCTTTTTGAGAAAATAAATCATAAACCGAAATGTTCTCGTAGAAAGCTGTGACAGCAGTAACACCTTTCTTGATGCAACACGACTGCAGACGTGTTTAATAATGAACAATATTGCTGGAAGAGGAGCAGACACTGACTGTGCTCCGGCAGGTGTTTGTATTTTTATTTGGAGAAGTTAAAGATCATGAGATCATTCCTTGAAAAATAAATGTTACGCCTCCATGTACCTTTGGTCTACTTTGGGGTTGTTTTTTTCTGGCGATTGCAATTATTATTATTATATTATTGTGAAATGATCTGAGTGACTAAATAATGTCTTGACTTGTGTATTTGGTGTGCTGAGGGATAGCATCAAATTAAAAATGTTATGGCTTGTAAGAAATGAAATGGAATGAACAAGAATACTAGCATGATGACATGATGGACCCGATGCACACAGTCTCCATCTCTGCTTCCCATAATTACTTTGGGGAATAGAGTGTAGATATGACTCCATTTAAATTATTTAGATTCAATAACATAACATTGGAGTGTTTGGATGAAAAGAGGGGAAAAATTAACCTGTGTGTGTGTGTGTGTGTGTGTGTGTGTGAGTCTACATGCATGCATATTTGTGTGCACACCTTTCTGCACCACGAGTCTGTCTGAAATAGAGACGCCGCAGCCTTGTCTCTGTATGACACGGAGACTGCATGACACTGCTTACTGAGCCTGAGCCAATCAAAATCTCCTGTAAGGGTAAGCTTGTCCAATCAAGGAAGAGGAAGAATATGAAGTGGAGGGAAAAAAAAGAACTTGAGAGATGAACCAAGAAGAGGCAAGAAACGGAGAGAAAGAGGGATGTTTACGCTCTAAAGATATGAAGCTTAAAGCTAACACACCCTGTTTTAAAGTTCTCTTTTCTTATTGTAACATTTTACTTATTCAAATACAGATACAAAACTGTACCCGCAATTTAACCCCAATAACTGGGAATAATTATTATAGCTCCCTGTTCCATTCTGCTAACGCCGTCTTGTAATTGGCTGTTTCCATGTTGATTGCATTGTTTGTATTGGACTGTCTGTTCAGGAGTTTTAGATGTGTGAATGTGCAATATAATGTGTAAATAAAACATTAGCACCAGCAGAGTTTTCTAATTCACATTCACTGCAGAGATCATAAGACATTTCACGTTCTCCCCGATAAATAAATGTATTGAGCTGTTGATGGGAAGCCAGAGTTTCAGTAAAGCACGCGCTGTCCAGGGGATGTTTGTCTCCATACATGTGTTCAATAACACCACATGCTGTTCTCTGACACAAACACACACACACACACACACACACACACACACACACACACACACACACACACACACACACACAAGCACTGAAGCAGAACTGCTGACAACAGTCTCTGGATTATCTCTGAGCTTCTCCATCCTTCTTTATGATTCACACAACCAGCACCGTCCATTTCTCCATTCTCTTTGCCTCCCTGCTTATTTTAAACATGGTGTGTGTGTGTGTGTGTGTGTGTGTGTGTGTGTGTGTGTGTGTGTGTGTGTGTGTGTGTGTGCGCGTGTAGGTACAGTATGTGCTTTTCAGCCGGCTATAGTGTCTACTTTAAAAATACGTATCACACCTTCTGATTGATTTTAACCCCTCTCTCTATACAGCCACACGTGCAAGAAGCCATATATGTGCTTTTCATTTATGTACGGTTGAGCATGAAAGATAAATAAATAAAGATGTACGATAAGAGGAATGCGGTCATCTGATTTTCATGACTTGACTTGGAATGAGTGAGTTAGTGTGATGAGATTCGTCACCCATGAAGTGGCAGCAGGGCTGAGTTATGCGTGTCATTGCCATGGCTGTCAGGTGCATTAGTCACACTGTTTACAAGGGGCTGGAGCCACACTGGAAAAGCCAAACCACTGCAACCAGTGGTTAATTAGATGTGTTCAGTACACTGGCAACTCTAACCATTGTCTTGTATGCAGGGGAGCAAAGCCACAGGAGGCTATTGATTATCTATCTGACGTGCTGCTGAAGCCGGGAGGTCAGGATGGGACCAGTATGTGGGGGGAAAATAGATGGAGACAGACAGGACTCAAACACATCGAACATAAGCTTTGATAAAAATTGCAGTGCTTTTTGTGTGTGTTCAGAAGAATCCGACACAAGGGAGACATGAAAAATGGACGCTCTTGGAAGATGCCTGTAATTTCCATCTCTTTTGCTTTTATTCTGACATAGATTTGCACGATTCCTTGATGGGTATAACATCAAGGCAATGTTAAAGTGGATTGTGGTGGATGATGAGCAGTTTAGAAGAAATTGGCAGCCATGTCATGTTCATATACTGTAAACTCGCTGTATATACAGGGGCAGACCTATTCTAAAAGGGTTTATGTAAATGTATGTAATGCTTCTTTTTCTGCCTGCTTTTCTTTTGCTCTTTAATGGCCACATGTTCTTAATGCCAACCAGTAGATTATTTTTATTATCGATTAATCTGCAAATTATTTTGTAGATTAATCGATTAATGGTTTGATCAACAACAACAAAAATCTGAAAATAGTGAAAAGGTCCATACCATTTTGTCAAAGTCCAAGTTGATATCTTTAAATGCCTTTAAAGATATTTAACAGTCGACTCCTGGTTGCAGCTCTACCAACCAGTCACATGTCATGTCCAGTATTTCTAACACTCTGCAGCTCATACAATAATTCGTTCTGTATACACCAACGCTGACTTCTGTATTTTGATGGCACACCAACTAAAATGTATATCATTGTTGCAACGAATGGCTACCCGAGTAATGCTTTAAATTAGCATTACTTTATTCAGTTACAAGTAGTGTAAGAGATTACAATGTGGAAAAGGGCTTTCTCACAGCAGTTGTTTTGATTTTTAAAGTAGGAAAAGGCACAAGTGTTACTAATCCATGACAGTGTGACAGTGAGCCAGCGTGCACAATACCAGGACCCTGAAACTGAAGCAGCTAAATGGAATTCAGCCATCATTCATTTATATTATTTATACCTGTGCTTTTCCTACCATAACATGTCTGTTCAACAGTTACATGACAGTTACTAATCCCATTATCGCTCAAGACATTTGAGGGGTCTGCTTGTTGGCTGTTCTATCAGGAGTTGGATGGGGCGGTTGATATCAGTTTAGTGTATGTGGGCTCAGATGTATTTGCTTGGTACAGAGGCGAGAGCTAGCCTGTGCCAAAAGAGGAGGAATATGCTGCTGACTGATGATGTGAAATAAAAATGTGCTAGATGAATGTTGGAGGCTGTAGTCAAAATTGAAAACATTCTTGTCCTTAAATTCCTGCCAATGTTGTCACCTTGAAAGGAGACTGACGGACACAGTCCTTGCCCGGAGATGATTATTAACACATACAGCGGTGTTCAGTTGCCAGCTATTGGCAGAAATCAAGGCAGTTTATAAAATGGTAACGATCAAAGCCGACCTCAGGGTGGATTTGAGAATAAGTAAAAAAAAAAACAATAACAATGATAATGATCATACATTTCAAGGCTAACAGTGATCGTAGATATTTTTTTAAGTAGGACATCACTCTTAGATCTCGCATGTGAGTGTGTGTGCGTGCGTGCGTGAGTGTCTATGTATATCTCTCCCACAGCTGGAAACCAGAAAATCAAGACTTAAATTTGTGAAGTTATGCTGATTTACATCCTGGTGCCGCTCAGTTTACAGTTAATCAGGGACAAAATTTAAGGATTTGTGATTGTTTGAATATCTTATTCAAATAATTGTAACTGTATCATAATAATTGGTTCTAAACCAAGAATGTCAGCTCTGGAAATAGAAACCAATTCCATCGTAAAATGTTCCTACAACTAATTGGCACTCACAGCTGTCCAATATGACAGTTTCAACATGTGTCTGAGAGGAGAGAGAATTATATTTCCCCACCATAACACTGAATATACAAAGGAGAGGCAAGACTAGAAACACTGTTTGGTTTTTATATAGAAAGTTTTTATATAGAAAGTAATAGAAAGCAAGGCTGTGGTGGGTCGATATATCTCCTTTCATTAACAATTAATAATTTTAGCATATACCTAAGCACCTGCACTGTAGCACTAAACACTCTCTTTATTTGGGAATGATGCACTTCCACTGTTTAGTACATCTAGTTCTTGTTACTACAGAGCAGAGTTTATATAACACTTTTGTGCTACACACTTTCAGGGGGGTTTCAGGCGTTAAAAAAATGTGTCAGAACTATGGATTGCTCCAGGAGGAGAGACAGTATAGCCGAGACAGTGTTTTATTTTTGTGGCTAACCAGAGGTGAGTGGACAACACACCAACACTTTGTGGAGCGGTACCAGCTCACAGGACGGTTGCTGCTAATCACTGCTCTGTCTGACATCAAATCCAATCTACGCATAGGCACACCAAACAACAGACCAGAGGGCAACACACATTTACATTTACTACAGATTTATTTTATTTTGATTTAAATTATTAAATGTTCTCTATTTGTTATTTAGAGCATATCTATGATTGAGGGATTGCCAGAGTTTATAGCGCAAACAGTGCAAACGTCGATGCTGACAGAGCTAACAGTGTTAACCTGAAGGGAAACCGGATGGTGACTGTACACCCACTGTATGAACGCAGTGCAGAGCGCCATCAGCTAGTGACACACAGGACCTCACATGCACTTACATGCTTTCACAGGCACTAACACACGCGCGGCCAGACTGGCTAAGCAAACAAAGCACATGAGAAGCTCAGATTACAACACACACAGAGGGAGTGACATTACTTCACTAAATCTTTACATAGAAAATAGTTGTTTGCTGTTATAGTAACGCTCTGATTGCCGTTTACTGTATGGAACAGTATATTTATTTATATTATATATCCCTATTATTTTTTAAAAGCTATAATATATTGTAGCATTAAAATGTTGTAAGATAATGGTTGAAAATGTCAGTTTTTCGAGAGACTCCAAACTGGTCTTCGAGGGCGCTCAGGCCTCTTTTTTCAGTTTCTGTCCGTAGTTCAAAATCTGCATTTTAGAGCTTGCTTAATTTCTGCATTTCAATACTTTTTTACCAGACTATGCTTTTTTGGAGGAGTTGGATGTTTGATCCTGTGAAGGGAGGCGGGGTGCGAGGCATTAGTAGAAAGGTCAGTGGGTTGCCATTACTAAAACTGTTGTGTTTCTGCCCAACGCAGCACAATGTGACACACCATCCATTCCCTCTCAGAATAACTGCTCCCACAGGGATGAAGTAACCCCCCCCCCCCCCCACACCATCCCTCCATCCCCTAGAGTATTCTGCATGCATTATCAAAGTCCAGACATCAACATATGTACAATTGACCGGTGATGTCAAAGAGTGGACGTGTTACATCAGGGTCATAGGATCATCTTCATGTTAAATGGTTAGTCTGTGTGTGTGTGTGTGTGTGTGTGTGTGTGTGTGTGTGTGTGTGTGTGTGTGTGTGTGTGTGTGTGTGTGTGTGTGTGTGTGTGTGTGTGTGTGTGAGTCTAGGCCCTTATTAGTGTGCACGGATCTTAAAAAAAAAACCAACATAAAATAACTGGCTTCATGTTTCATTTCCCAGAGGGCTTTTCTCTAGCTTAGCCAAGTTCAGAGGTTATCAAGGATAGAGAAAAATAGGATTTAGTATGGGATGTTTTCTACCTTTTTAAGAGAGGTGGAGACAGAAATTAGAGCAGGATTAAAACGTAGAACGTTATGAGAGTAGTCGTCAGACGTGCAGATTATAATACGCACAGAAACAAGCGTAACACTTAATGAAGCCATCATGTGTGTATACTGCTACATAATGTATACACACACTCACAAAATAACTCCCTTTTACACACACCAGTAAAAATCTCACTCTAATCTCTAACATCATTTCTACTGTGGAGAAGAAATCCACTCACAATGGCATCAAAAGCTCACCACATCATGTGAGTGCAGCATGTTAGTGGTGCTTTGAGCACAGAGGAACATGTAAATACCTGCTTCTTGAAATCAAAAAGCAAGCTCAGATTTTTTTTGTTCTGCCGAGAAAAGAGAAGGAAGCTTCAATTAAGCCATAAGCCTTAAACACACTAGGATGTAATAGTTGACGCATGTGGGTATCAGTGAAGTAAGATTAACTGCTATGATCAAATATTAGATAATGCTATATAAATAAGCCTGCCTGTTTGCCAAATAAAAGTCCCCCTTATGGCAAAGCATAACAGTGCAGCTGAGGAACATCATGTCCTGTTAATTGTGCTGCTTGTTCTGTGAGCAGACATTGTTCCTTGAAAGCATGCTGGACAATTCTCCATAACATTCAGTAAGTCAAATCTTGACTCAAAAAAAGAAAACAAATTCCATAAAGTACACAGTATAAAGTAGTTTTACCCCTACAGCGATTCTGGAAGCACTACAAAGTATGAATAAAAAAAGAACATTATGATTCAAACGCATATTTGAAAATCCTTTTGTCAGAAAATCTGTCTCTTGTTCTGAGCTCAGCAAACAGGTAAACGTTCGAGATAGTAGAGGTCAAGACTAACGATGCCTGGAGGAACAGGAGATGTTTCTCTACACACTCAAATGATCACTTAATGAAGCGTGTCATTGGTTATTGGATGGTCATGCAGCAAGGAGGTGAGAGGTGAGGAGAGACAAAGAGGTGGAGAGGGAGGAAAGAAAAATGTAAGGAAAATGCAAGATGGAGAGCAGGACACGCCGTGTACTGTATGTCAAGTAGGTCAGCTTAAGTGTTGAACCCAATGAGCAGAAGCACAATGTAAGACTGTGACTCTTTCTGTACATGTTCATGGCGTATTGCCTCGAGAAAACGCGCTAGAATAAGCATTAAAGTTATTACGCTCGATGCACTGCGCTGTAAAATGCTCAGACAATACCAGCATATTTAAAAGTTTCAACCTACACTCCGTGACGTGGAAAGAGAATAGGATAATTGCGCATCGCTGTGGGGATTCAAGAAACATGTGTTCTATAATGGCACTGCTCAACTCGCAGCTCAGCTCCACAGTAAAGATGTTCAGGTCACACTACATGAACTGTATC
This sequence comes from Cottoperca gobio, assembly GCF_900634415.1. Classification (NCBI taxonomy): domain Eukaryota; kingdom Metazoa; phylum Chordata; class Actinopteri; order Perciformes; family Bovichtidae; genus Cottoperca; species Cottoperca gobio. Next base: position 15,358,494 of record NC_041368.1, read on the forward strand.
CATGTGCCAGATGTTGGTGCAAAAAACAACAACAACATAGAACCTTCTGTGCAAAAAAAACAGGAATGAAGAGTTGTGCAGTGTTTTTAAGCAAATAGGGCAGCTGTATTGTATTCAGTGCTGTTTCTGTACCAGGGCTGCCACCATTGTACTCCTGAGCAAGGCACTTAACTGACTGTCCCTGTAGTTAGGTCACTGTAAGTCGCTCTGTATATTGAGTGTCTGCTAAATGACCTGTAATGTAATAGTGCCAACTTTTACATTTGATAAGATCAAACAGAAATGTTGTTGCTGTAACATGTGTGATTTGTAGTTAAATGTCAGCATCGCATGCTCCCGATGACGATGTTAACACAGGTATAATGTTTACCATGTTAACTATCTTACTTTAATTAAGTGTTGCTAATTAGCACTCAACAGTACAGATTACACTGCTGATGATAATGTCATTTGTTTTAAAGGTATTTGGTCCGAAATGAAAATATTGTACAAAGTGAACTTTTGAAAGTTATTCATTTATCCTCTGGGGATAATTAATATCTGCACAAAATGTCATGGAATCTATCGAACATTTGCTTGTTCTGACATTTCACATTTTACGAAAGTGGTGGACCTAGCAAAAAGCAACTAACAGGCAGAAATAAATGCATTTCTTCTACATAAAAATGATGACTTTCCTCTTAATGATGTCCTCTTATCTAATCATTTTTCTTTTATCTCTGTAGGGTCACAAGTCGACATTTCTTCATTGTAAGGCATCACAAGCCTAAAAGGTTAGGATCCACAACATAAGTGTGCCGCAGCAGAGCTGAAGAAGCTAATAGTGACAGACGGGAACCAGCAGTGATGTGACTCATGCGAACTGAGCATCTAACTCATCGCTGAACTAAGCCTGGTCCTGACTGTACATCATTAAAATGTACAACCAGAACAAACACAGATATTATGCAAACTGACTCTTGTGGGTCAAATATGATGTGAGAGGCGTGTGGACCAAAGCAGTGGAGCATGTGCATAAATACAGCACTCAAAAAAATAATGCATACAAACTCAAATATGTGCATGCTATTACAGTATGCCGTCATTTCAACTCAACGGTCCACTTATTATACTTACAGTTCTTACTGTAAGTATGCCTGCAGTGCGGCAGGCAGATGCCAATGGCATGAATAATGACATGGGACTATGCTGTACAAGTCATAATTGTGGAAACAGGAGAATAAGAGTGAATATGAATATGGAAATAACCATGGGAAACAATGCAAATGTGTCATTGTATAAGAATAAAGTTAAAGAATTGCTGTGCTCGGGTTCGAGACAGGTTTAAGGGAATTAATTCAAGTGTAAGTGCAAGATAAATGCAGATTTGAACCAGAATAAGCATGTTTTTATGCAGGAAATAAGCACTTGATTCCCAGAAGAACATTTGCATACTGTTTTAAACTGAAAGACAGCATCTGTAGCGCTCTAAGTTGAGGACGTACAGACAGTTGGAAGAATCAAAGAGTTGATTCTTGCATTATGCAACAGTGATATTCTGAACAATAATAATTCTATAATATCTCTCTCTTAACAATTCCCTGCCCTGTCTCTATTACAGCACTCCCTTCAAATTCACACTCCAGCTTATTCGCTCGTGTCACTTCACTGTCAAACTGTCGAATCGCGGGGCCATTCTTTATAAAATATTTAGATTTTATCAATTGGCGGATGATCGCTACAAAAGTATTTCAGAAAAAGGGCTTTTTGTTTTTGAATCCCCTCCCTGAGAATATCTTGTTTGTGAAAGTGAATTGGTAATTTTAATAAATGAGTAATGCTCTGTCCTTCCTTTTTTATGCATTCATCCTGCAAAGAGGCTGTATTCCGCTACATCCTGGCACCATATATGCTGCAGTATACATACTAGACCTTTGTTTGTCTTTTCCGTCTGTGAATGGAACACAAGTGCAGCAGCAACACAGCAGGCGGCCATTTAAAAGGGAGAACTTTTGACATTTTGAGAAAAGTAAAGTGAGAAAATTGGCAATATATTTCCTATTCAGTAGTAAGCAGCAGCATGAATCACCGCTTTGACTCGAGCTGTTTTGGAAGCACAAAATGTGTGTGAGAATATGAAATGAGGCCCCTGGATCTTTTGAGGGTTTTTCCCTGAACGCTGAAGAGCATATTATATCTAGTACCACTATTCCCAAACTGGGGTAAGTGTACCTCCAGGAGTTTTGGAGCTCTCCAGAGCAGTACGAGGGGATATTCTAAATTTGGCATCAAATTATTAACGATGAACCTCATTAACTTTGAGAGCCTTCTGCTTATCATTGCCTCAGTTAAATGTGCGCACTTGTTACTAGAATCCTTAAAATATGTTTCATTAATACAAAATAAGTTGAATATTTTGAGTGAAAATGTCTCTCCTTGATGCTCTCAAATCTTTAGGACTTAACATTTCAAACATGTGTCTCTTTTCTTTTGTGCTCTATTTTTGTCCTGCGCCTACTGTGTCAATCATATTTTGTAGCCATCATTCAGTAGATAAAACTGCTCCCAATGTATTTCTGGCTGATGATGGTATTTTATCAACGAGTCTAAATGGGAAGTCATGAACAATCTTGTTTAAAATCTTGTTGCAACATTGCGTATTGGCTTACTCTTTGATCTGCACTGTTTCTGTGTGTGCCCAAAGCAACAGAAGGATGCAAACAGTAGATCAGTCGGGCACAGCGAAGAGATTTGGTATTCCTGAATTTTATGTGATCGTAGTCGAGCCGGTGACAGTGTAGAGCTATTTTCTCATGGTCCTGCAGCTTGTCCGTTCCATCTCCTCTCACATGGACATTCTGTACGTTGTCTGTTTCCAGGTCAGAGCGAGTAACTCGGCGTTCACGGCAACAAATCCTGCAACTGCCAAACTGTTTCCAAACCACTGTGTGTCCTGTCAAAGTGTTCTTGAGTAAGATTAAGCCTCAACCTGCTCACTCATTGAAAGCATGTGTAGATGAAAGCGTGGTTTTACATAAAAGCACCAGCTAAATTTTCAACACTGTCAATCAGTTTGACGTCAGACAAAGTCTGAGAAGAGCCTTTTGGTAAACTGCAAAGATATTGATCAACTTTTGTTTTACATAAAATCATCTAGTGTCAATCAATCAAATGCACTCAGAGTGCACCTCCACACCAATGCTGATCAATCCTGCAATGGATTTCACATCAAAGAGCAGCTTTCCTGTCAGTTACATTTTATGTGACATTGACTGTTTTTTAACAGTTTGGAAACGTGTTCAGTCGTTTCCATTTTCCACTTGCAATAATGTGACCTCTAGTTCATCCTGGAGTTATTGCAATCTTCTGTCAGGGAGAGTTTTAATTGTACAAGCATTGATATTTTACATACAAATAGAAAGGAACTCCAAATTGTAAACTCCAAATTATCAGGAGTTAGAAATCTTCAAATAAAACCATAACAAGCAGGTGCTTGATTGACAACTCCTGAATACAAATACATTGGATCAAAAAACAACAAAACATTATTTCCAAATCAAAACATTTAATCAACTGTTTCTTCCCTCTCAAGTTTTGTAAGTCCACCAAATGTAATGGAAGCCCAATTAAAAGTTTTTGAGAAGATGGACAAGTAAAGCCACACTGCTGCTATTACTTCTCCTCCTTATTAGTTAATTAATTATTAATAATAATAATAATAATAATAATAGTAATAATAATAATAATAATAATAGTAATAATAATAATAATAATAATAGTAATAGTAATAATAATAATAATAATAATAATAGAAATAATAATAATAATAATAATAATAATAATAATAATAATAATAATAATAATAGTAATAGTAATAATAATAATACATTTATGTATTTAGCCCTTTTTACAACAAATGTTAGTTAAAACTGAATAAATTTGACAGGTTAAATAAAGTTACAGCACAAAAATATATTTTTAGAAGATAATTCGATAAAATGGAAACAGGAGATTATTAAATTGACAGCTCTGAAAAGATTTGGTCATGAAAGTACCTTTTAAGAAATACAACTGTTTAGTTCTTCAGACATTTCTTCCAAAGCTCCAGAGCTCTGACTGCAAAAACCTGGTCACCTTTTGTCTTTGACTTTAGATCCATCCTCCCCGTGGAGTCGAGGCTGCCGACTGACTCATGAAGCATTAAAAGGTCTGATAAGCAGCAGGAGGTTAAATCATGCAGTTAACTAGTATCAGTACAATCCAACTGGCAACCAGTGCGTGGAGGCTAATACAGCTTCCTATTTAGAGTTAATGACGTTGGGCAAACGCATTGCGACAGGAACTGTTTCTCTTTACATTTTTACATAGAGAGATAGTGTATACGAGAAAAAAACTGAACAGATGAGTGGGGAAACATAACAATGTAGATGATCCCATACACGAGGGCTCGCTGGATGATGTATTGAGTGTGAAAATGAAGTGAATCATATGCTATGGTCTTCACAGTCAGCATATCACTGTTGGAAAATATAATCTGTTTTAGGATGTGACGGCGTGTGAGGTTACGGTTCGGTCAGGTGCAAAAACGTTGTTAAGTTTAGGGAAATATCACGGTTTGGGTTAAGATTCAGTACTGTTAATACTGTGTGTTGTTAAGGTTAGGAGACTTTCATCATCCCAGTTACAATAATGCACAATTGGTGGAAGTTAAGGAATGATTTTCATGACAGCGTTGACAGCTGGTTTAAAAAGGGGAACAGCAGTCTCCCGTTTACCTATCCATAGGGAATATATTATATATATATATATGTATACTATACTTATCCCTATAGTATTGTCCCCTGCTTCTCATATTTGCTCCCTTCATAATAACTACGAATGCCAGAGGGCTTTGTCATTTTGGGATACTTGCTGAAATGCCTGATGCTTTTGTTCTTTTAGGGAGAATCTCCCAAATCTTACTAAGACCCCTAAAAAAATCATGTTGATCTTTCACTCTATTTGTCACCCATCTGTTTGGGTGGCACTGAATGTTTTTTTCTCCGATAAAGGAAAACACTGACTGCTATCAGATGCATAAAACTCTGTGTTGAGATTCTATTCAAGATTTCTAATCCCATAGTCAGACAGAAATGGATATAAACACGCCAATGTATCATACTGTATATGTACGTGTGGTCTGCAGTGTGTGTGAGGAGTGCACATCCTCGCCCACACATTCTGCTTTTGTGAATACCAGTTTAAGTGTAGGGAAATAGCGTATTTATTATTTTTGTGCTCATACATTGTTCATACATCTAGCCCCAGATCTCGGGTGTTAAAGGCCAACACACTAACACTAAATCCCTTTCTCCTTGTTGCGCTGGAATTGAACGCTTTGGCTGTATTGTGTTTTAGCATTTGATTTGGTCCAGTTGAGAAAAAAGAAGAAACATTATGTCGTCAGTCTACATGACTAAGGGATTAGTCCTTAGCAGAATGCCAGGGATGAGAATTAAACTGCAGTTCCATATTAAAGAATATAGCACTAAGACCTCAATACCAAATTGATTTGTGTTTGATTTTCCATCCAGCTGTACATTTCAAAAGCGTTAAGGCTATCTTCTTTGCCAAAGGTACAGAATATTATGCTTTTGGGAGCTGTTTAGTATCAAACACTATTATTAAATAAAACAGAGTCTGGGTTAGGATATCAAAGGTTCATTTTTCTTTTTGATGTTCTTTGTGAGAAATCGGTCTCCGTGTGTCGGAAATCAATCGAAAACACCCTCTATTAATCTTACTCTCGCTTGTGTGAGAAAAAAGCATGCCTCTCTGGGCTCCGTGGTGTTTAGTGGGCAGCCTGTGCTAACACACGCAAACGCACTGACCGTGTATGCCTGCAAACACACACATACACACCCCGATGCACACTCACATAAACACAGAGGCGCACACACAGAGCGGGTAATCTGTCTGATTGAAAGAGCTTTCAGACGGGTAATTAAATTTCTCAATGATCCGCTGCGGTGGCTACACTCGAATCCAGCTTTCAGAGGTGAGCAGACGACCGAGGCCCACAGCAATAACACACAGCTACTGCCACACACAGAGAGAGAGGTTATATTTCATGTTGACAAGGACAAGATAAACACTGGGGCCTTTAACGACCATTAGCCCAACCCTAACCTTCATCTTCAGCACTTCTGCCATCCCACCGTAACCCCAAAACAAACACACATGATGACACACCTTCTGCTATCACACACATGAGTAATCCAGGTGTAGCTTCAGGTATACACAAGACTCATCAATTTTCTGATTTTCACAGGAAGATTTTCATAATTGGTTTAAAGGAATAGTTCAACACTTTAGGAAAATGGCGTCCTTTAGTTGACACTTATGTGGAAGTTGGTAGTTTATGACTTTATTTTAAAGATGTGGTTAAACATATTCGAACACATAGATAGCTTATTTGCTTTCTTTCTACGAGTGGGATTCATTAGGTATAGAGCTGGAGTCAGAACATAGTACGCTTTATACCATTGTGTCAGAAGCAAAAAACTAAAACTGTCCTCACACCTGTATCTGGCAACCTGCACCATAGAATTGATAACTTTCTAAACTGTTTTTTATCTGGAGTTTATGGCCGCACATGAATCAAACAATGTGTTGTGTTTTCAGAAGAAGACACTGTTCACTGTTTACAGTAAATGTGGCTCTCTTAACAGCTACAACCATCTTCACGTAATCAAAACAGAAATGTTGAGGAAAGGCAAATAGCTTACTGATTGTGCGCCAGAATGCTTCATTAAAAAAAAGAATGCACTAAACTAAACCGTTAAACTCCGATCCAATTTTCCCCACTGATCATTTGTTTTGAAAAATAAAATGCAAAAATAACGAGCCCACAATTAGCTCATCAATGATCGCAGCTCTGGTTTAGGGGAGAGAAACATCGCTTGTTTTCATCTCGCCTCTTCCCTCTTAGTTAGTGGCTGGTTTCACTTACTGTATTCATCCTCCCAGGTGAAAATAAATGAGCAGCATTACTAGGAATATGTTGTCTGTTCATAGCAAATACATGCCGAGAAACACAATAACCGCCGCCCGTTGGGCTAAATGTAGCGCATCGGCAGCCATAAAAAGAACAGAGGTTATAAAAGCGCCGGTGTTATCTGATCACCAATTGGCATGGCAACCAGCCATGGCCAAGCAGCCTAAATTATATTGAGGTCTGCCATGTGAAACAAAGGCCAAGCTAATGGAGCTGCTCAAAATCCATCTGTTAAACTCAAAAGGCAACAACAGCAGGTTCGACAGACTTCTGGATCGGTCATCAAACACGAATCAGCTAACACTGGAGCTTTGGGAACTCATGTTGTTGTGTAGTTTGTTAAAGGTGTGAAAGTTTATTCATTCCTGCAGGGGAACTTTTCAATGTTTTTCTCTGCACTAAAAGGCCAAAGTGGAGAGCTGAACTATGAACAGGATCCCTGGAGCTCGTAGAGATACAGTATGTTGCTTAAGGACTCTTCTGTGTGCGTGCGTGCCATTCACATAGGGTAAGTGACTTGTGTTTTTCTTTCTTTCTTGTTTTGTTTTTTTATACTCTGTTACTGCAATCTGCTGATGACAACAGCAGCTCACAACTTCAGCTTCCTCACCCATCTGGGCAATATGTGCACAGCGTACAACTCAAAGTGTGCTCGCATTTGACTGTGTGTATGTGTGAAAATGAGAGGTTGAGAAAAAAATGAGAGAATAAAATGAAAGAAAGCACAAAGAAGACAAAAGAAATAAGGCTCAGAGGGGTGGAGAGAGGGATGCGTCTTCTTTTTTGTTCTGTCTTTTTTCCCCCTTCTTTCCACTGTAATTAGACAGGTCTGTGTGAGCGGCATAGCAAGCAGAATGATAAAGGAGCCACAAGAAGGTGGGGGGGAGGAATTAGTCAGGGGAGACATGATGATGAGCCAAATACTAGAACAGTACTGAGCGATTAGATTAGATCAGATCGAAGAAGAAGAAAGGTGGCCAAAACAGTGTCGATTGGCTCAGAGGAGACAAATGAAAATGTGACATGATATACTACGGTTGTGATGCAAATTATACCTCTGTCTTTAATTGCAGATGCACTAAGGTAGCAGGCTAATTGAACAGTCGGAAGAGGATACAGAGTGCTGAGGCTCAGCCACTACAGCTGCTCCATCTGTGGTGTTTATCTTATATCGGATTTCAGCTGTAATGTGAAATTGGGACACAAGAGAGAGAACGGGACAAGAGAAAGACGGTGAAGCGAAAGAGGGGGGGAGATGTGTGAGGTGGAGAAAGAAAGAGAGAGGTGAAGAGGGCTGGGACTGGGAGCAATTCACAAGCTTGTTAAAATACCACTAATTACCAGCTGGCTTTGCAGTATAATGAGTCTACCTGCGTGCTAAGAGCTGAGGGGCAGCAGTGAGATGCAGGACAGGGGGAGAGCAAAGAGAGAGAAAAGGAACGATGGGAGGGAAAGATAAAAAAATTAAGCACGCCACAAACGGGTCAATGAAGTGCAGTGTTCATGTAAACAGAGGCACGGTCACAAAAACAAATGTGGGAGAGGCTGTGTACTTGATGAGGCACAGAGGCAAACGGAGCCAAGATTATAATCCCAGCAGGAAAACTGATCAAGTTGTGCATTGCGTAAACTAGGGCTGCAGTTGATGGTACATTTCTCTCTTTATCATTTTGATTAATAAATTATTAGTTTAGTCTATGAAATATCAGAAAATAGTGAATAGCTGTCATATGTGAGTCTGGCCTGAGGCAGTGCTGTGAGCTAAATGATAAAGCCAGCATGCTAACATGCTCAATTGCCAATGCTAGCATGAGGATATTTATCAGGTGATGTTCACTACATTTACCATCTTTGTTTAGCATGTTAGCATGCTAACATTTGCCAATTAGCATTAAAAGCAGGTACAGCTGAGGTGGGAATTTATTCATAAACCAAAGTGAAGGACAAAATAAAAGTGTCCTCTGGTGGTATAGAGGAAAGTCTGCAGAGTCATTACAATTCATCTGGAAAGGGGACACGAATACCTGAACCAAATTTCATGACAATCTATTCGATAGTTGACGAGACATTTCATTCTGAACGAATGTCAACCTTATTGTGGGACAATAGGAAAAGTCAGGAGATCACCAAAGTAGGTAGAATTCATCCTCTGGGGATCATAAAAATGTCAATCATGTTCAAACTTATTGAGATATTTGAGTTTTGCCCAAAGTGGTGGACCAACTATCTGACGTCCCTAGAGCCGTGCTAATAAATACCCATTTTTCATAAGTTCCCGGAGCCCCACATTTTTAAACCAACAGGCCCAAACTCAAAGATATTTAATTTACATTTGAGAAGCTGAAACCAAAAAAAGAAATTAATTTTTTTTTAATGATGTTCTTAATTTTGATTGGTTGTCACCCTAGTAGTAGTTTCTGTCAACTTAAATCATGTTCAGCTACAGCCTCAAGACTTGACCAGGTACCTTTGATAAACCTAGAGCACACCGAGGTGAACATAAATCACACGAAATGTTTGAGACCAGATTATAAAGTGCACAGTAAACACAATCATGAGACGGCTGTTGTGCCGTTTCTCTGCTTTATTGGGGGAAAGAGTTTCTGCAACATGAATGCCCACAAACCACTGAAGATACAGATCCACGGATTGGAAATAGACTTTAAAAGGTCAGCGCTTACAGCAGCATTGACAGTACTAAATGCAGTGTTCTTGTAGAGCATGACAGTAATAGAGTGGGGAAGAGAAAAGACTGCAGTACCTTGTTGGAGGCCTTGTTTGAAAAAGCTAGTCTTGCAAGTCCTGTGGGCTAACTGTGTGAATGTGTTGGTGCAGATGAAACCACACCAGAGCTATTTTAACAGATAACTTATGTCTTTTTTTTTTCCTTCTATTTGACAGTCTCCAGTGGAGTCAGACAAAAAATAGGTTCTGGGTGATGACATGAGACAAATATCACAGACATGAAACCAGGACATCGCTGGTACATGGTAACCGCTGAGCCAACTGAGCCACCAGGATGCCCCGAGGACTTCATGTGTGACAGTTTTTACAATGAGGAACATTTTAAATGGAAAATGGGTAAGAGGAGACATACATCGACTCACACACAGGCAGGACAGTCGCTTCACATTTTATTAAAAGATTTGGGAGATTTGGTCTATAGCTCGAGGACATGTTTCCTTTTTATATTGTGTAGTAAGTGATGAAGTAGTTGAAAGATACATTGTGCCAAAAGCTATAACTGTTTAATAAAACTATGAATGTGTAGTCACATTAGCAGAGATGTCGAGCCAATCTGAGTTTGTGACTCGTTTTGCAGCATCATTCGATTCGATTCAGCACTTCTATAGGGCGATGTGTTTATGCTACACCGCACTGCACACATACTTAAAGATAGTAAAAATACTTTGCTTAAAATAATCATTTATGTCTAATATGTTTTATCCATAATTACCTTGTTAATTCTTGAATTAACATCCCATCCTCAAACCCAGAGTCTATGAATATGCAAATATTGTTCATTTCAAAATATATAATTGCTGAAAAGTGGATTGTCAGTGTATGTGCACTGGAGGCTTTATGTATGTTTACGTTGCATATTGGGGGTTTGCACAGTACATCATTCTGCACAGTGAGGAGGAGGAAATTAAAAATAAATTAAACTACATTAAATTACAGTGTGTACCATTTACAAATACATGCTGGCCAAGCATGTAGGTGTTTTAAAGGAAGGACAGACTTTGAAAATTCTCCATCAGCAAGAAACATCAAAGGGATTGACAGCAGAGGGCTGCAGTTATGCTGCGCACATCGCTGACCTGAATGTACACGAACCAGAGCTGTTTGAAAAAGAAAACTGTTGCCGCACATTTGTTTTGAACAAAAGTATGTTATATGACTGGCTTGACAAAAAGAGCTATTTACAAAACACATGATTCATAAGCAACGTTCTGCTGCCATGTCGATGAGTAATTATGGTTTTGTTTTCATAAGTAGAATATGCATAATGAATTCTGGATTATTGTGGTGCATGCAGATAGCATATACAACAGTACTGTTGGACTATGGACAGAGATTTAAGGGAGAATATTTACATATGGAGCACAGTGGTCTCGGTCTGCGGAGTAAATCATTATCGCACCAGATTCACTAAAAAGACTCAGATTCAGACTGAACCAATTGTTGATGAAACACCCGTTATTAGAGGGCAGGTGCATGCACATGTATCAGATGAGATTTTTTAAATATTTAAATTGTATAACAAGAAAAATGTTTTTCATAAAGGTGGCTGGGAACCTCTACATTGAACATTATGCATCATGCATGATTACAAAAGCCCATCAGGTTGTACAAACTACTACCTTTTCTCTGTTCAATCATCCAACTCAGCAGGGAACGTTGTGAACAAAATGGAATAGGGGCTTTGTACTTTGTAATCATGCCTGTCACAAAGGGTTTGTATTGAGTGAGGATTTTGCCACGCTGGAAAGCACTTTAGGTCTACGTTGAATCTATAGGACGTTCTCTAACTGTTTGGCATTGTGCATCATGAACACCGGATCAAGGGAGAGCTCACCTGACAGCAGTCTAGATCAGAGCCACTCTCTCAATCAGATTTTCTGATGCTTACCTTTATGCAAAGACTATCTTCATGGATTCATTGCATTGTTTAGTCAAGGTGGTCCAACTTCACCATTTTGAGTTTTTAGTTTCTTTTCTCTACTGGAGTTAATTGGTCTCCTCTAAGTGTTCCAGTTCCTTTAACCAAAAGGTCACCACTGGGGTATCTATTTGAAATTTCAGAAATGTTTTAGCTGCTCTGTAACAAAGGAAGCCAAAGTTTGGCTCTGACTCAAAGGGATGAGCACTTGGGGGGCCTGCTGTCATGCCACTCATGTGCATAAGTAGCAGTGGCCTTTTCCAGAGTACTGTAGGATGCTGATGAGGTGTCTGGATGAAGGCACTTTGACATCTTCTGCTTTACGAGTTGTATTTTTCTTTGACTGTGAATCTATTCCTGCATGCTCCTCAGCTGTTAAATTTTTCAACCATCCGTTGACACAACACTTTGAAGGAAATTTGAAAGAAAATAGTGGTGTGCAAAAACATCTAGTGGTGTATCAGGGAAAAGTTGCCAGAGCGGCTCTCAGGGCTCTGTCTGTCTCTGGTTGTTTTAACGCTCCTAAGTGTTGCTCTCAACCATCTGAACTGACCTACATCTTGAGTCCTAATGCAACCCCACTGTGCAGTGGCATGCACTGGCTGCATTTTAATTATGCCAGTAACGGCGTTTGCAACCCATTTTCTCTTTAAGTTGTAATAAAGATTTCAGACTTGTTGTTTTTTTTATTGCAACACCTGTGTTTAACGTGATAACGGCAAATGTGGTTTAACATTGCAACACTAGTTGAACAGCTACTGGAGTATATCTGTTTACAGTGAAGCCAAATATTAAACATATGTTTTTATAAAGCAGTCCACCAAGAAAACAGAAAAGATTGATGCTACACATGGTTTTGCTGAAAACATGCAATAATTAAAACTGACCCACTAAAAAAAGAAGAAGAACATTATGCATTTTTGATAAATGAACACAATATCTGTTAACGGCAACATCTGTAGGAAATATACCATTTGCATGAGCAACAACTCACTTAAAACAGTTCTAATACAGTGTAAGGAGAACAAACAGTAAACAATGAGGCTGGTATCAAGGCGATATAATTATGAATAATTCATTAATATTCATTGTTTCCTTGAGAATTAGTCACTAACAATGACAACTACTATATTATGTGGTAACAACTAAATGCAATTAATTATTATTGCAGAAAAAAAGGTTGATGTCATGAAAATCTAACTTTAAATATTAGAAAGTATGTTTGGCATTAAGGTCTGTCAGGTATGATCACTGACAGATTTCAAAATGCGGAGGTTTCCTCCATTGTTTTGAGTGAGTTGTGTTCGAACTCCAGATGCAAGTAAATGACAGCAACGTTCCACTGTTGATGAAAACCACCATAGACACAGCTGCCAAGACTGATCAACTCTTCTGTACTCTTCGGGACTTCTGTGCTATCCTCACAAACGTCCAGGTACAGATTGGAGTGTTTGAAGAAAGAATTTAGTTTGCATCATTTTATTACAAATCTACAAGCTCTCTAAAATCCCTATAAAACAGAATAACCTTTCCTTCTTTAACACTACAGCACTGTGAAACTCTCTTTTCAGACGGTGTCACTTTGTTTTAACCTTCATCAAAAGATATGACATCACATTTTGACAACCTTATAAAGCTGAGTGCCTATCCTCTGAAGTAAGATGACAGACCCAAACATAAAAGGGAAGCTGTTTTTGTTGCACAACATGAATATAACTTTGCAAGTTCAGCGTCTGGAAACATTTGCTCATGAATGTTAGACAAGTCAGAGCCTGAGTTGAATAAGAAGTCTGATAAAACCCGGAGAATCTCTGCCTCATGCACTGCTTGGTCCGAGAATAAAACCCTTACACTTGTGATGCACTGTAATGTTGAGTGGATACTTCTTCCAATTGTGTTGCAAACATATTAGGATGCTTTTGTGTCGACTAGATGTGTTAAACGTGATCGTCACTGATCTACAGCTGCCTTCTTTGCATTGTCCACTCTAGGCTTTGTGCTTCATAGCTTTCATTTTTTTCCAGCAGATGAAACTCTCTTTGTGTGATGTAAAGGTCATTTGGAAATTGTCTGAAACCCTCAGATGGGTTTGGCCTCATTCATAACTGTCGAGTGCTGAAAGATCTATCATCATTATTATCATAACATGAAATCATTTTCTTCCCACTCTTTGCAATATGCTTTTTATTTTTTAGAAACCATCATTCATCTAAACTGACATTATGTGAATGTGAAATACTGTTACAGTACACTCAGAAAGCCATGTAGTTGAGAAACAATATAGATGTGGTGTGTTACTATGAGCTATAGCAACAATAAGCTACCACATTATAAACTGATATCAGCATTTTAATTGACAACACTGCACAATGAACTTATGATACATATTTTACTGAGTTACTTAGAGTTAAGATATTTATGAGCTCTAAATGTTTCAGTGTTTTTCTTAACTGTAAAAAAGTTTAAGCGGAGACTTATTGTAACACCTCCCACCACATTACTGCAGCCCCATTGTTTGTGCCTCAAACTTAGACAAAGGATCATACGTTCATTGTTGTTTTGCCTAAACAAAGTATTTAATACAACAATCCTCCAATTCCATGTACATTTGATTTCCATCTTCAGTGAACGTGTCAAACAGAATGCTTGCGTTAGATACTAAATGTGACTAGTTTGTGTGCTATGTTTAACTCTGAAAGTGGATTAGCTGAATCTCTAACAGAGTGGAGAGTTAGTTGTCGTCAAGGTACGTTTTATAGCTGCGATGGAACAACATGTTCAACAGCTTTTGGAAATGGGTCTGTGTTTACTTCTTAAGCAGATTGCTTGAGGTTATGCGTGACAGCAAAAGTTTGGGGTGGAGGGACTCGGCAAGTCACGCCAAGGCTGAATTTGCAATTTCTCGCAATTTCCTTTGCAAGTTTCTTCTGAGCAGTGCTGGGAGAAGGGTTGTGTGAATCAGGTGGTTGAGGTCACGACTGCATTGGGCATCCTCTCCCGCCCACTGCAACCAGTCTGGCGTAGTCAGTGGCTGAGATCTCACAGATTTGAGAACAGGAGAGGTTTGTCACAGAGGTGAAAGCCGACAGGGGTGGAGAAGATGAAGGAGAGAAGCATTTAGCTGCAGGAACTGTGTCTGTTTTGGTGTGGAGAAAATCTTGACATGAGTTATATTTGTCAGCGGTAATAGAAAGGATTTCCAGAGTGTGATTCGCTGACGTACGAAAATGGACAGAGCTGCCACCGCTGACAGGATGCTGGTATATTTCTCAAGTCACAGAGGGCATGGAGCTGTGCACTGGATGTGCAACACATTAGGGATGGCAACTGTTTCCATCAAGTACACTGATGAGGTGAATCCAGACAAAAAGCCATTATCTCTTATGGAGTTCCCTTATTAAATATCAATCACAAAGTTAAACAGAACATGCAAACAGGCTGATAAACCGAAGCTGATGAGAAACAGTAAAACGTTTATGATAATTAAATTGTGACTGCAGCTGGAAATCAGGAAGATGTCCCAGATGTTTTGTACTGTAGCTGTAGTCCTCAGTGGGGGGGAAACGGTAATAGTCAGAGTCATTTAAAATTGAAATTTCTGCCACTAAAATTGACTGTGATTGTAACTGACTACACACCGTCATCTCTCTCTCACTTTTAATTGCTTTGTTTTCCACTTCGAGAGGGGTTGTGTTGCTGCAGACCTTCTCAGTTTATTGTAATACATTTTAATCTATGAATATTCGCCTCCTTTCAAGTCACACAAAACACCTGTGTACATGCATATTCTAAGTCCACGCAGACTTCACACATTTCCATGAGTCTCTGCAGGCAACTCACAAATGAACACGCTGCGGCGCTATGATGTGCTGCCACAGCTGTCTTATCATTTCCAGTTTGGACAGATTCTATTGTTGCTACGCCTCATAGTTTGTCAGCGTTGACGTGCCGGTGTACTTGAGTGTTTCTGATTGTGTCGCGAGTGCATGTATGTGACAAAAATAGAGAGTTAAAAAACACTTTTTTGATGGGAAGGCATTTCTTTCAAATAAGTTTGAGATTTGCATACAGTGATAGCAGTGAAATCTACTTGTGTGTGTGTGTGTGTGTGTGTGTGTGTGTCCATGTGTGTCCGTGTGTGCGTGTCTGTGTGTGTGTGTGTAGATATGAACATATGTGTGATTGCACTTGTCTGTGTATATCCATATTAGTGAGCTGGGCCTGTTTTGCATAAATGCCTTCCTCCTGCGGCCCTCTGAAAGGAGATGTGGATTGCGACAATAAAGGAGGATTAGATTGTGCGTACGTGTGCGTGTGTGTGCGTGTGTGTGCGTGTGTGTGTGTTTTGGCTGTTGTCTGAGGCATATGGGAAAACGATTTAATGTGAACCTCCAGGCGATGGAGACAAAAAAAAATGATGAGAAAGCATCTCACACAAAAGCATTAAATAGCCAGTATTACTGTGTTGCTGTTTTTGATTTGGACATGTGAAATAAAAAAGTGAGTCCATTCTGTTCTATTACACAAAATACATTTGATTCAAAAACTGGGATACTTGTGTTTATAAACAGAGACAGATTATTTTGAGATTATGTTCCTGGGGCGTTGATCCCCGCAAATGGGATCAGGCTCTGATGAGTATGACAGCTGAACAATATTCGCTGAGGGTTTGAATGTTACGCCTCTTCCTGCTAGTGTCTTTATAGGATTACAGGCATGACGTCATGTCACGTAGACACGTTTTTTTCACTTAAAACGCCCAAATACCTGGCACTCATCACTTTTGTATGTAAATATTAGCATTCAGTTTAACCTCGCCAGATGTGTGGGGTTTAAACCGTCAGGTCGAATCAGGTAAGTAGTCAGTCATGGAAAAGTATGCGGAAATGGCTTTCAGACGCTGTCCTCCGGGTGGTAAATCTCTAAATTTAGCATCTCAGAAAGTAATGGCAAACTATGAAAAGTTTCTGTAAATGCTGTTTGACGCAGGTCTGTGTGCACGCCTGAGTATTCCAGTATTCCATTTCAGCCCACTCCCATGTCTGCTGTCTGCCTCTGCTTCCCTCACCCTCTTTCTCCCTCTCCTCCTTTTTTTATCAACACGTCTGTCACATCTCTCACATTTCTTTGCCTAAAATCTACGAAGCCTCCAACATTGGGGCGGGGAGGAGCTGAACTAGAAGAGTATGAAATATGAAACAAAGTTACATAAGGTGAAGTCAGTCAGCTGCTGAAAGTTGAGCTGAGTTAAGCATCTGTGTACAAGTAAAACCTCACACACACATTGTGCGTATCCTTGAGGTTTCATGCATTTCTTTCCTCATAAAACATTTGACCATTTTTTATTATTTTCAAACCTAGCATTGCCGGCGCATTGCCGCCGCATTGCGTTCTTACTGGCGCATCAAATCCACCCGTCGATTAGTTAAATAATGTGAAACCAATAGCAGGAACATGTTAACTTTGAGTGCATGTGTGTGAGTGTGTTTGATAAATAAGGCCTACACAATGGAAACCTGCATGTAAAGATATTGCTCTGTTGAGCTACTAGTGGTGAAAAACTCCACAGGGAGCCTTTAAGGTCACATTCATGCAATTAACCTGGAAATTATAAGTATAACTATTGACATACTACCTTTGAGTGACGAATAAGTATTTGGTATTGATTTGCATAAAGAAGTCGTGCTCATTGATTTTCAACATTGCCTGCAATTCAACAGCATAGAGATAAAAAAAAAACATGCAATCCCAACCTTTGACTGTTGGACATACAATGCGATCACTTCTGTAACAAAACACATATATTTTCTATACACAGAAAGAAACAGGGCTCTTTTATTTCCTGTTTACCCTGCTCCTCGGTTCTGATTACAGAACATAAGCCCCCCAGGCTCTGTGTCTAATTCTGTACACTCTGACACTGGACAATGTTATGAAACCTCCTCCATGTAATCAGCCGCATGTCCTCATTGACCTCCATAGATCTGTGTGTGTGAGGAGAGAAACGGTCTGTTTTCACTCTTCTGTCTACCTGTTGGTCTGTAACACATGCATATGAGTCTGCATTTGGGAGTGAGAGATTATGTGTGTGTGTTTGAGAACATGTGTGTCTTTACGACACTTTTAAAACGGAGCAATGCAGGGTGACTGTGATGACGACGTAGAGAAAATAAAATGTAACGAGTTGCTTTATACCGGCAGTGGGGAGCCAACTGTTTGTTAAAGCAATGTAAACAAATATTGTAATGCTACACTACACTACTTTGAAAACTATTTAGATGTGAGTACACAGATGGAATACAGTATGTGAGTCACCTTTTGCAGCCACTCAGACTCAATCACAACTCTCAATAGAAACCTCTCTAGACGAACCAACGTTCTACATTGAAGATTGCTTGCTCTTACATGGTTATTTTCTGTTTTCCTCCATGTTAACTAGGTAGACTCTTCACATTCATGGATTAAATAATGTGAAAAATTCTTAGTCCCATTGCAGCATGGCTGTCAGGGATGCTGTGTGAAGAACATCAAAGCCACCGCAACCCCATTTTCTTTTTACACCTCATCAATTCTGCTCCAAATTCTTTTTTTCACTCCTCTCGCTGTGGCTTTTAATTCGCCGTCTACTTATTCTCTCTGACAAAGATTACTAGACTTGAATTTGATCTTACTGCACTCACAGTACAAGTATTATGATGTGCACAATGGTCAAATAGCTAAATTATGGCAAACACAATACAATTGCTTTTTTATGTTAATGTATTTTTTATAAACATAATTACAGTTGCAGCAATGGCTACACTAAAATAAATATTGGTCAAAAGGGTTTTAGTGACAAAAAAGTTGTTTTTCTAAAAATTTATTTTCACAATTTTGCGTATTTATTGTGTACAAATAGCAAACCAAATAGTTCAGTTACAACCCATTCAGTGTGTATCTCTTTCTTCTGCCCAGCTGCGATGTTTGTACATGTTTCTGTGTGAAATTTTGTAGGTGTGGGAGTCATAACACAACATCGTTACCTGCATATTTCTCCAAAGCTTGCATTGTAAACAAAACCTAGCACAAAGGAAACTCTCACATTAACATCTAATTTACTTTCAAGCAGTAAAAGCAAAAGTTCAATAAAATCACCATGTGCGTAATGTGACTGTATTACTCTTTGATACTATGTCACTGATGGATTCTGGTCAGTACATCTGCCTGTCCAATACCACTGGTCCTATTGATATGAATTCTAATCCGGATAAAATATCAAATAAAATAATACTGATTTTTTTTTTTCATTACATTACTTGCTGATATTTATAGTCCCTAGAGCAGGGGTCGGGCACCTATAGCTCTTTCGATGATGCCATATGGCTTCGCAGAGGGCGGGGCTTCGCTCCCAACACACAAACACACGTGCGCACACACCTAGAGTCAGGGAAAGGAGAGGAGTGAACAAAAAAATATATCCACGCACGCACGCACGTGCACACACACCTACAGTCAGAGGCAGAGCGGAGGAAATGAGAGGAGAGAACAAAAAAAAATAAGGCTCCTTGGCCTGAAAAACGTTGAAGACCCCTGCCCTACAGGAATAATCCTAATGTTAGTTGTGACCCACTTGCTTTCCGTTTGTGCCACCATTGAGCAAAGAAGTCCACTTGTATAGGGATAAAATAAATCAACCCTCAAGTCAAATTGCCAACTTCTTACATGATAAAACTTAATTCCATTACATTTTCTGTTGATTTGCACAGTATCCAGAGAACCTTTCTCTTGTGTTACTACACAAGATGCAGTATTAAAACCGAACCTCCAGAATTACATGAAATATCCAGAGAACATTCATGTTCCCCAGAAAAAGATTAATTATTTGGGTTTGATCCCCAACATTCCTATAGTGCCACCTCCAGGCCAAAATATCTACACTGAACTAAAGAAATATCTGAAGCCGAGTATGTCGGCAATACCATGCGCATAGTCATGTTTGTTGATGTGTGCTCACAAAATAGCCTGTTTCCACATTTCTTTACTATTTATATCTTTCTAGCTTTATATGTTTCCTCCAGGTGCAACAACAGCTTTGGTCCATGTTGCAACACGTAGCACAGTTACAGGTGCCTCTCAGCTTGCGTCTTTGAACAGTTCACACATAGAGCTCGAGCTCTATGTGTGAACTGGGGCTTTTGTCAGGGAGCTCCAAAAACTGTTGGCAAGTCGAAAATAGGGGATGAAGTCAAAAATTTGTGGTATCACAGAGACATTTTAGTTTTATTGACCACTTATCCTTTCCTCAAGCATCACTCTCAGTGAGAACAATGTCCCGGAAAGGCTTTGAATCATCAATCGTTGGTCATTCCAACACTTTTGTATCCTTGAGTGTAAAGACTTTAAGCCTCGTTATTTCAATGGTTGCATTCAATTATTTATGGTCTTGTAAATAGATTCTTTATGGAAACCATAATTCATACATGAAATTATTTCCTCTTCCTATTGCTTTTCCACTTACTTAAAAGGTTTTGTTCAGCCAAGGCTACATGAATGGCCCTGCACATATGAGTAAGCCCATTAACTTTGTATTTCTTGCATTTCTTTGATGTGCTTCTCTCGCAGTCTTTGCAGACACTAGCCTTCAATCTGACTTCAATCCCCGCTGTACTTCAAGCTTCCTCTTTGCTCCCTCTTGATCCTCCTTCTCACGGTAACGTTGCCCTGTCCTACCCAAACAAGCTCCTAATGAGGCCAAACCTCTGTTTTCATACACAAGACATGCATGCGCGCTCACACCCGACCAGTTCTCAGGGTGGTGTTGCAGACTCTTGTGGCTTTGGTGCAAAATCTCCTCTCCATCTGTCAATGTTTTACACATTTCACTCTCTCCCTCTCCATCTCTTTATCCCTTCGTCTCCGCCTCCGGAAAGTGGGACAACGACAGAGATCACAAGAAGAGGTGCCGCAGATAGGATGGACACTGACACAGTGTAAAGGACCCTTTGCCCTGCCCCAACCCTTGTCTTTAAATGTTCTCTCTACAACATTTTCCAGCACTCTGCAGTGCCCGACTCGAGAGTAGCAGATGTTACGGAGTTAAGCTATAATCGTTCTGCTTTAGCTGTAGGCGACAGCTGTGCTTATATATTCTAAAACAGCGCCATCTACTCCACTATACCATCCCCCCATCTGCTGGATGAGTGATAGTTATTGAACTGATCTTATATCACTGCAAAAACACACTTTCTGCTCCAATTAACTGGAGACTTTAACGTTGTTCATCGATCTCTTTCTGTTGGCTTGATGAGACGCTTTCTCTTCATATCCATTAAAATCATTCTTTTTTCATGTCTTCTTTTGTCCAACACCATCCATTTGACTTTATGCATATTCTCTCTGCGTAGTTGTCTTCCCATATTTCAGTGTTTTGCCTCAGTGTCTCATCTCCATCCGGAGTTCTGTCTCCTTTTCTTAATTGGCCTGTCCATAATGCATAATGCCACTCCGTAGACAGGTTTAGTGCTTCTCTAGCTTCCTCGTAGATGAAGGGGAATTGATCGGTTTATCCCAAATACCACGGTGACAGTCAATGAACATAGTACAATGAATTTCATTCAATATGGCCAATACTGCGACTGAGACAGACAGAGAGTCTGCAGTAGAGTTTGAAAGACTAAACATAATGCTGTACTTTGTTTTGGGTCCAGCCTGTTCCATAATAAGAGCACAGTGAACTGCTCTTTCCTGAGAATACATTAATATTTAGTATGATGACGCTCTTACACTGAGTACTTAGCAATTACCATAACGGTAGACTAAGCCTCTATGTATGCATCACCAGCTGTACAAGAAACCAAAGGTGAACCTGTTTCAGCGTGTTTAATGTAATAAGCACACGTGGGTCGTCTAAAACATCAACATCGTGGTTTCTATAGTGGAACGATGACATGTGACCTGTTATTGCTTGTTAAATGACCTCCCATTCCTCTGAGCGGTGTGTTTTTTACTTTTGTCATAACCTACCAGTTCTTGAGAAAACAATTTTACTTCCCATTTAAAATAAATAAAATCTAAATTATAAATTAAAAACTTTGCAGTGTTATCCTATCAAATGGTATCCTAAGCACAAATATGCAAGCTGTTGCTGCATTATGTTACAGCTCGGTGTGTCGATGCTTCTATTACTGGAGAAATGTGCATCTGTGCCGTCTTTTACAACCCGTGTTTGTACTGTTAACTTGTTGAATGTTGGTCAAAATAGCCTCTAAAGTAGGAAGCCCTTGCTCTTTGGCTGAAACTTAATTTAGTTTAGTTTAGTTGAAACTTCTTAGAAATACTGCAGTGTGAAATTACTTCATCTATGAAAAGTCATGTGTCTGAGAAAGCTGTTGTTATTGATGATGCAATGTGCATTGTCAAAGCCTCTGTTAATCAAATTACGTGGTGAAATATTCAAACATGTGCCAATGACTCATGATTTTTGACAACTGAAGCGGATAAGACACAGAAGTACGCTACGGCCACAATGATTACGTGTTTATTAATAAATTACAATTATAATAAAGTATTGAACAATGAACTCATCTCCTTGTTTCTTTGAAGATTGTCTGTGTGAATGTTTCTGCAAAATGATTTGTAAAAATGTTGCATTTGCAAAACAATTAATACAGCCCCTGAAAACTTGGTCTCAGATCTTCAGCAACAATCAAAAGAACACCCATAGTTATTATTTATTAGGAGTTTAACACTCACAAACTCTCCATCAGAGCTGTGAAACATGCAACTCTTTAAACCTGGCGTGAAAACCCAGAACTGGAACACATACAGAAATCTGTCATATGAGAAAACATGACAGAAAACAGCGTGTTCGTGTAGGACTTATAGTAAGCTGGCTGAGATAGTAGGTTTTTAGGGACTTTACACAAATGCTAAGTATTTGCATATAATAATAATTCTTTAGAGAAATGGTTGCATTAGGTGCTGTATATGTGTGGTGCGTGTGTGCTTGTGCAGGCACATGCTTGTGCTTTGGATATCAGTGGCTCATTTAGAAATAAACTGATGCTCACAGTCAGATAAGAGGCTTATTGTGTAGTGAGACCATTTCCTAATTAAAACAGAATATGAATAATCTCTAGAGAACATGTTTCACTAATGCAACGTAACTGGAGCGTTTACTCAAACATTTATGTATAACATGTAACGACGCCCACGTCATCCGATGATAATATCTCTGTCAGGCATGACTACGCAAATCTGATAATCCACCCATAAAACATCCCGAGTGCACCTAAAAGTAATAATGTTTTCCAAGGACGCTGGCGTCAAAATGACAGAGCTGATTACAAGAAAAGAGAAACAACCTGCAACACAACTTTTTCCCCCTAAATGAATTGATTAATTGATTATTTTTTTCTTCCCGCCCTCGTGGAGAAGCGTTCAATTCAAAATGAAGGTCTGAGTGGAAAGCAGCGGCAGTGCATGAATCAGCTTGTCCAAAGTGGGATTGATAAACAATAAACTGTCAGGATGATTAAAAATGCCTTTAAAGTAAAGGGAAAGGTAAAGTTAGCACAAGTGGGCCAAAACTCACAAACACAACCACACACACACACACACACACACACACACACACACACACACACACACACACACACACACACACACACACACACACACCTTGGGAAGTGATGAGACAGCTCTAGTTTTGAATTGAAGCTTCCCATCTTTGTGTAGCCCATAAAACTCCTCTCAGAATCACAGGTCTGAACCATTAAATTCCCTGTGATAAAGGGAATATATGACAGCCCCCCCTCTTCTCTGTCTTCCCCCCTCCCACCTCTCTCTCTCTCTCTCCTGGGGACATGGCTGTGGATGGCTTGTCCCCTTTGATGTGAGTAGAGCGAGGGCTTAACTCTGCTCTGGCCTGGCTGACTGACTCCTATTCCAGAAGGTATTACCATGCTAACTCTTTAAGGTAAGCCTGTGCTCAGTCATCCCTGGACCACAGGGGACTCGTGGGTTAACACGGATGGCTTGTGGTATAAAACGGAAATTGCGATGTATTGGGTGTGATGGAGGTATAAACAAAGTAAAAAAATAAATAAGGATGCGACAGAGAGTTTGTGTGTTCTTATAGTTTTAGTTTCTATTCTACACATTTAATCCCACATATTTTTGCTGAAGCAGCCTTGGGGTTATTAAAACACCAAACTAATGTCCAACAACTGGCAGCAATAGGATTGAGGAAGTGGATTACATGTTATTTTCCTCTTTTCTGGTGACTTCTCGAAATGATTTAAGAGGAACTAAGTCCCTCCTTCTCTGACTCCCCAATTTTAACAGCACAACACTTTATTTACTCCACACCCTCCCAAAATATGTAATCTATTTAGCACACTCATGACATACACGTGAGACATAGACGGTTATTACACCGGCTGATCCAGACAAAGATATGGCGCCTCCAGAAGCAGACTCAACTCCAACACATTGTACAACCAGCGACATACATGCACATGTGACTACATGAAAAACCTCTTCCGTGAACGTGTCTGGGGAAATGCTTGTGAAATGACATTTGGAGAAGATGTAGCTTGTCTTGATCTGTTGCCAAACAGAGCGTGTAAGGTCCCCCAGAATAGCAGGGGAGACAGATGGGATAAGATGGGGTAGGTAGGAGCAGGCAGAGGGAAATGCAGACCAGAACCTATGAGAGGTAAAGGCGGAAACCCTGGCACTCTGTATTAATGTCATACCTATAACCGTTTAAATGGGGGTTTTTTTACATTTATGATAGGATAAAAAAAAAGTTATGATTCAGTTTGATTACATTTTTCATGTTTCATTTCATCGTTCATTTGCTTTGCACTTGCATAAACCTGCTTTTTTCACAATAAAAACAGATTACTCTTCTGTTTTCCGAGACAAAGAAATTGCTTTATTTTGCTGCCCATTACTGGCCACAGAAATCAATTTTTTTTTCTTGCAGCCGTCGTGGCCCCAGTTCCCTTTCCATGTAAATAAATTAACCCGGGCTTTGCAGCACTACAGCACAAGCTGGGAGTTGTCCATATGAATTAGTTTATCCCAAGTTCTGAGTCAATGAATGTGAGAGTAGCTGATTGTGTTCAATACAAATATTTCCAGGATGTACTCAGATCAATCTCTGCTAACTGATCGTGTTAGGGCAAAACACTCACTTTAACTTACCAGACATATTTATCTTGGCAGTAAAATATGTTTATGTTAAACATTCACGTATCAGTGATCCTCATTTCAGCGTTGATTCATCGTTAGTCAGCGTGAAGATAAAGCATAACCTGTCGTTACAATATAGATAAATGCACTCGCCTCGATTGCCCTAAATCTTGAACGGTGCAGCACAAATCCGCCCTGGGGACGGATGATTTGCTCTGAGAGACTGGCTTGACATGATGTTAGTCACACGTATTCAGAGAGAGGGGAGAGAGAAAAGGCATTAGAGGAGTATGATAGACGGTTGGATAGGTAGATCAAGAAGAGAGACAGATGTACAATGATGTTTGTTTAGTTTAAAAGGTCGTCTGATTCATCCTCAGTGTAATGCTTACTGTGGCATTTGGTGAGGTTCATTAGGAGATGTTAACTGCAGTCAGACCTCAAGGCCTGGAGTTTGAACAAAATCTGTCGGAAGTTAGCGTCGGCTCAATATAGTGTGCTACATTGTGTGTGGTTGCATACCGCTCTTGCTATTACGAGACCGATTGCAGCGGTATTGATCTGCCCGGCTGAGAAATCGACCTAAAACATGTTTGACATCATCGTCTCCTCCATCACGCTCATGCTCTTTCACACTTCGTCCTTTTCATCATTCGACAGAGTAAGGCCGTTTTCCTTCACCTCAGCCCCCTACCTCCTTTTACAAATCTCTCTTAACTTTCCACTTTGTCACTTTCGCCGCCATTACTGTTTCCCAAACACCCCACCCTCATCTGTCTAGGTTTTTTTGCAGTTCACTTCTTGCTCCACTCAACCCTGCTTCTCACACCTCTGTGTTTTTCCTCCTACATCCGTTTCTCCTTCTTTGCATCCCTTGCTTCTCAAATCCATCACCTTTTCCTTCCTGCTTAAGCGTCTGCATCCCCGCCGTCCTTCACCACTCCCTCACTTGTCCCCCTAACTGTTGTGCCTCCTCCATTGTTCCTTCCTGCAGTTTTCCTTCAACTCTCTTCTTCTGAACTTCCTCACGCTCACCACTTGCTGTTTCTTTTTTTAACCTCGCAACTCATTCTCCCTCCCCCTCCCTCCTTCCTTCCTTCCCTCCCAGGATGATTAAGAGATGGTTGGGCTGGCACAGCTGGTGTTGGGCAGGCAGCCCATCTTCATGACAGCTGTTCTGCTGCTGCAGTGTAGCCAGAACCTTATTGGGGCAGTAGCACTGTAGTAATCATAACAACAACGCAGGTCATACAGGCTTTTTGGATTGACTGTATTATTAGGTAGTTTTCTGCTGTGTTGTGATGAACTCTTAAGTCATTACATCACTAAATAACAGGTGCAAGCAAAAGGTGTAAAACATTTAGTCCTGTGAAGCTCATGAGCATGAATTTGTTTGCACGTGCCTGCCCCTCTCATTCTCTGTCACATGTTCCTTTCCTCGCTATTTCACACAGAAACATCTGCGGTAAGCACCTTTCTCAAAGAAGTAATTGAATTGTGCCAAGGTGAGGGTGCTACAACTCAGTTATGAGCATGGTGAGCTGCGCTAAACTCACTATTAGTCACAAGCTGTTGTCTGCTTGGCGGGAGTTTTCCCCTCTTCTCTGCGCACTTGTGCATCATCGGTTTTAGGCCATGCTGACAGTTTAAGAAGATTAATGCAGTATTGGTTAAAGGGGGCGAGGGAGTTCAGAGGGTGCACTGTGGATGTCTTCACCTGTCCTCCCTCTTACCGCTGTAACACTGCCACTGTGAGCCACCACGCGATGGTCTCTGCGTTGTAGTAATCCCACACCCTAACCCCTCAACATTAACTGTGCCGACACAGATGCTGGAGGGACACGTCTCCCATAAACACCACTTACATGGGACAGCAGCACACCCATAAACCAACTCTATCAACAATAGCTATACCATCGTGACACTTTTATTTATGGCTCACTATATTTAATGCTGTCTCTCCTAGCTCATACGGTAGCTCTGGGAGAACATTCTGGTCCATTCTTATGATATCAACCTGTTATAATCTCTCCATAATTCAAAGGCAAATGTACTGTTCAATTGTTACCATGCCATAAATGAGATGTTTCATTCCCAGCCATGTTCTACCACTTGAATGATTACTGACATAAAATCAAAGCTCACTACATAAAAGGGAAACTCACTATGGATTATTGCAGCGAATACCTTGAGCCCATCATATAGGAATGATTTCTAATTTGCAGAACATGGTATCAGTGCTGGTTTAATGTTTTGAATGTATCCCCTTGATGAGGAAATATAGGTAACATATGTCTCCCATTTTAATCATGCAATCAACAATATGCTACATATAGTACTACATGTATTGTAATGAATAACTCAGCTACAGAAATAGCATTTCCAGACTTTAATTCAATCAGGCAAGGGAATAAAACTAAAACTATCAGAGGTGGTTAAAATATAAATGTAATGTCGTAAAAATGGCTGCGGGTTTGTGCAGCGATGTATGATAATGATGCTGATTTACTTGAATATTCGAGTGAGTACACATTTATGACTTTTGCAGCTCTGAAAAAGTTTGTCTCTGATTACTTTTTTAGTTCGTTCTAGAAAACCTCCACACTAGATCCAATAACGGACGTCCTGGGATTCATCTTCATAGTGTCCCCAGCTGAGCATCAGATTGTTATGTAAGACTAAGTGTGACACACACACACGCACACGCACACACACACACACACACACACACACACACACACAGACCGTGCTCATTCGTGCACACAAGTGCCTCCATGTTATAATGAGACTCAGACTGAAGACACAAACAAGCTGTGGCAGCAGCCAAACAACACTTTCTCACACGTCCCTCATCTCCTGTTCTCTCACATCACTCCATCTTTACTTCCTTTCGTCACTCTGAAGCACTCATCAAACACGGACTGCCACAAAATAGAAGCTTCTTCGAATTTCAGCCATTTCATGCGTCAGTGTCTTTGTGTAGTATGCCGGTGCACCTATGCGTGGGCTTTGCTATGTGAAGTCATATTTGGCTTTTCTCTATGTGTGCTCGGGCTAATTTAGGAATTTAGTCAAGACTTGCATTTAGCATCAGTAAAAATGGAACAGGATAAGCTTCATTAAACCCACTAGTGGGTCCTGGCAAATGTCTGTGTTTGTGTGTGTGTGTGTGTGTGTGTGTGTGTGTGTGTGTGTGAGTCAGCTGTACAACACAGATCCACACAGAAATAACAGATGAATGGTGTCCAAGGGAAAAAGACAAGATGTCTATTCTGGCAAGACCGACAAATGCAAATATCCATTTAATCTCATAAAATTTAAAAACATAAACGCACAACACGCTAAATTAATTTGTGCAATGTCCTTATTGTGACGGACTATTTGCTAGTCATTCTTTCATAGCCTGTATTTTTTGCTCTACTTCAATGAGTTTAAGAGATACTGGAAGTTTATTTAATTTCATTTCTGCCGTGTAAAAAAAGATATTTTAACCCATTAATATACTATTGCCAGTTAATAGGTACACCTACCTTAAAGTAATGCACTTTAATAACACTCCTGCAATACTTTCTGCCTTCATAAAGATTATAGTGTTAATCTGTGTTTAAATGGTTTTGGAGGTGCAGTTGGATTGTATTGTGTTATATTATAGACTGTATATAGATGGACGACGCGTCTCCACTTCCTCCCACTCAGAGCAGCTGTCAATCATGACATCTTGCCCGCTTTTTCTAGAATAACTTATCAAAACCAAAGCTATCCAAAAAATGAGCACTTGAACATACATTAACGTGATAAGAACTATATTTTTGGAGGGGAAAAATGTATTTGTTGTGTACTTTGAATTTTTATGTTGTCCTATGTCCCATCCGCTAACATGGAGGGGGCGGGGTTAATGCACTATACTGCAGCCAGCCACTAGGTGGATCCAGATGTTTTGGCTTCACATTTGGGGAGCTGTCATATATACAGCTGTTTAAATTCAGTCTATGGGTCATACTGAAAGGAGGTTTTTTATATTTTCATTCAAAATATTTGAACCTCTCTAAAATAGTAAATATTATAACCTTCATGAAGGTAGAATTTATTGAAGGACAGTTATATTAGACTGCAATACTTTTAGATAGGTGTACCTAATAATAAACAAATGGGTGTATATTGTTTGTCAATAGCTTTTTGCCTTGATCGTAACTTCAAGTAAAAAATGGCATTCAAACTTCAAAGCAGCTGCATTTAGTGTCATTAATAAGGATTATATCTCCTTATGAGCAATGAAAATGTGCTCTGCAGAAGCAAACAATAGGGAAGCTTTAGTCTGTCAGTTCAGGTATACAGTCTTGTATATTGTACCCTGTGTATCATTTTAACAAAGCTCTAACTCTAAGTGTAAGCACCAGTCAGAGGCAGATGGGCTCGTTAATGCAGTGATGTAGTTATGTAAGACCTGCTACTGATGCCGCTCCTGTCTGTCTATACTGCAGTACAGAGAGAGAGGGAGAACATGTTAAAGAGAGCTTTTGAGTTATTCAGAAATCATAACAACATTAGGCAAAAGCACCCCGTTCCACGAAGACCAGTGAGAGCGTTTTCTGATCTGACTCCCGTAACGGATCACATCAACATCAGTGCGTTCTAAATGTATCAGATCACTATGACAAACATCTGGTAAAGGTACGTTTAGGGACAAAACAACTTGGTTAAAGTTTGGAACAACTGTTTTGTCATGGTTAAAATAATCACGTTGCTCGGCAAAGATTGCAGCCATGAATAAAATAAACAACATTATCTGTTGTTAGGAAATGATCAGCAATCTCCCGTGTCAAAGTCACACACTTAGTTAACCAAGCCATCCACCTCAACCTCCTCCCTATAAGGCGTCAGCTTCGACGACAACGCCACACTACTTCCATCTTTTTCTTCCTGATAGTCAACAGTTACAATCTGTATGGCCAATAAAAGTTCTTGCCAGGTGAGCATTAATATAGGCCACATAAGTAGGCGTTCAGGGTTTCAGTACCTGTGAGACGATGAAATATGATGAATGAAAGCTAATTTGGAGTAATAGATTTATGAGTTTGAAAGCCTAAGTCTAAACATCTAATGCAGTCGTTTTCTCTTGAGGACAGTCACCAGATGCTGACTTATCTCAGAGGAACCAAAGTCTAAGGTTGAAACTAACCCACTGGGATATGAGTGTTCCTGGTATTTTGTCCACCCCCTGTTAAGACCAAGGTGAAGCTCAGATCCCATGCAATAACATTGATACTAAGGCTGCTGCACCTTATCTTATTTTCTTGTTTTTCTGTCTCTACAAGTTCTGTTTCCATGGTAATATCTAGAAAGAAATCTGTTTATTTATGTTTGCTGGTTGTAACAAGGAGAAGATGGATACCAAGAGCTTATCTGGAATATAACCTGAAATAGTTGTCTGTTTGCTATTTGGTACATGCATGCAAATATGTTACAAAGAATACGAGTGGTGCGTATCAGAATAATGTGGAATAGTAGAAGACGAGATAAAAACAGGAGGGAGGCAGAGTGAAGAAGGGGAAGAGAGAGGGAGTGAAAGGATGGACTGAGCCGTGTGATCTGCCGTGAGGAAAGCAGCAAGCCCATACTGCTGAGAGCTGTGGACCCCAAACGCCTTATCGGAAACCAAAACAGCTATCAATTATTCAACAGGTACAGAGCGAACCAGCTACAGAGGAGAAGACATGGGAGGAGAGGAGATTTGAGGGGAGAGGGGGGGGGGGATAGAGGAGATATATCCTGCATGGGAGTTAGACACAAAGCATTTGATGTTCTTCTTATCTTTGTCAATGTGTTCACAAACGTGCCATGTGGTCTTACTTTTTGACTAATGCATCAGCAGCCATTAACACATATGGGACTTTAAGTCTTGTGTCAGTTAGTTGATATTGATGGCTTTATTTTAAAGGAAGAGTTCAACATTTTGGTTTCATTGCTTTCTGTCTGAGAATGAGGAGAAAGTATTCATATAAATATGGGCAGAACAAGGCTAGCTGTGCACTTCATGAAATAAAGTAGCCTTGCTACACCTCTAAAGCTCACTAATTCACATGTTGTATTTTGTTCAACGAGTGCATGATGAGAAATGTAAAAAGGCAACTGCTTGTGCTTTTAGGGGGAGTTTGATATATTTTCTGGTAAACAAAAACTTGAACCTGAAGTCTTGTCATCACATAGAGGTTGAGAGGTTTGGTATCAATGTGCCTGCACAGAGACTAAAGTGCAACCTGCGTTATTGCTCAAACACGCAATTCCCCATACAGTCACACATTTTTACATTTCTATATTTGTTCAGGTTTAACAGTTATTTTGAAAGCGTTTGATGTATTTAGGTATATAACTCTAGGCAGAGCCAGGCTAGATGTTTTCCACTCCCTTCAGCTTTGATGCTAAGCTAAGCTACTCTAGCTGTACTTAAAGCACAGACATGAGATTGATATCCATCTTCTAATCTCACTGACATTTTAGGTTTAAGTTTTAAAATGTCGGGAGTGCCACCTCAATGAACCCCACACTCTCCCCAAGCCCCACCATTTTACCTTATAGTAGGCCTTCATCTTATATCCCATACTGTATTATACAATGTTATGTTATATACTTT
Organism: Cottoperca gobio; assembly: GCF_900634415.1. NCBI lineage: Eukaryota > Metazoa > Chordata > Actinopteri > Perciformes > Bovichtidae > Cottoperca > Cottoperca gobio. Next base: position 15,389,982 of record NC_041368.1, read on the forward strand.
TATTACATGATTTACAACATTATATTCAATATTAATACGGACAAACTCTAAGTATCATTATGTAATCATATTATTGCTGTTTACATACCTTGCTGACCTTGCTGCTACTTATCACATCACATCTCACCACTATCACTTTTCCTTGTAATTTTGTCTTTAATTGCTCGTGTATAGCTTCTCTTTTTACTTCTATTCTTATTTTAGTTTTAAAAATACCTCCCTATACCTTTCTCTATTTATCTGTAGTTATTTCTGTGCTTGTGCTGCATGAACAACCCACATTTCCTCTCTGGGGATCAATGTAGGCTGATCTTATCTTATATTGTAAGATAAGAAATGCCAGTGTCAACATGAGTTATTGTGCCTCATGTACTTCAGTCGGCAAACAAGGATGCTGCTGCAAGCGATTGGTTTGTCCAACTGTTCCTGGTCCAAACTGAAAATCAGTCTGAAACACACACACACACACACACACACACACACACACACACACACACACACACACACACACACACACACACACACACACACACACCTAGCCCTAGCTATTGCTGAACCTGCAATCAGAGGTCTCCACAGGGCTCTTGATAGGGAGTAGTCCTGGCACTTTATTCACAAAGGACCTACCTGCTGTGTGTGTGTGTGTGTGTGTGTGTGTGTGTGTGTGTGTGTGTGTGTGTGTGTGTGTGTGTGTGTGTGTGTGTGTGTGTGTGTGTGTGTGTGTGTGTGTGCGTAGCCAGCTCTCAAGGTGAACTGTGGTGATTCATAAGCCAATTAGTGCACCATGTTTACCAACAATTCAGCAACAACTTTACTGCAGCGGCAGGTAGTATGAGTCATAAACCATGTCATGTTGCTGTGCCAGCCTTATGGTTACCTCTTTTTTATTGGTTTAACAATGTAAGATTGTGCAGAGTAATGTTTTCTTTGTTATGGCTGCTCCCATCAACTTGCACCGTGACCTAGTGAAGAATATTGAAATGTATGTGTGGACATTAAGATAAATGTGGGATAGAGCTTTGTTTGGCAAGAAAGTTGGAATAACACACCACAGGGCCATTGTGAAATGCCATTTCATGCTCTGTACAGCATAATTTGTAGCACTTGGTGTTTGTTTACATTGCATCAAAACATCTCCTGCTCATTAAATGTTTCTCTTTTTTCTTTTTACGTTGTGTTTGTGAGAGTTCACCAGTTTAGAAGCTCGGAGCTGTAAAACATAATTATTTTAACGCATTTAAACACGCCGGAACGATGGTGAACGCTACGCATGTTCCAGAAAATTGTTGTGCAACTTAATGATTAAATAGAATTCAGCAGGCAGACCACACTGAGCTCAGGATACAGCAGAAGAAAGAAGGAGTCTGTGAGTGACCTTGAGATCAGGCAGGAAGAGCGGTTGCAAAGGTCATTGATATGCACGGCCATCGCACGAGCGCTCGCTGTGTGTGTGGTGATGCGTTTCATCCCGTTCTCCTCTGTGACTTGCATTAAAAATGTAATTGATTATCATATAAATTCCATTCCAGTCATCAAATCTCAAGATGATTGAGTTCTTTAATATGATATATCCACACAAAGTACCACATTCCCTATATTGTGTACCTCTTCCTAATCTGTAAAATCTCTCTACTGCCTCTGGATGTCAGTACTGCAAGAGCAAATTTGGATCAATCTCAGCACTCAATTACCCCGCCATTTGGTGCTTCACGACCCGTATAAACATTTTGTCACTAATCCATATGTTATTATCATCCACCACTTCTATCATAGATGCAAGTAAACTCAAACACACAGCAACATAAAACAGCAACAACAGCTTCTAATTGTTGTTGACTGTAGACTTGACAATGGCCTGCAGGCAAAATGTATGTGTGTGCCAACTCAACTGTCAGCTCAGAGATACAAAGCGACATCAGTCTTTGTCGCAATGCCATCAGATAAAATGAAATTCATCCTATGTGAAAGCACGCTTGAAGATGACAATATATTTCCACCTGATTAGCATTAATGACTTATCTACAAGTCAACATTTCTGCATGAACATATACAGTAGGATGTATATAAAAACGTTTGGGTTGACTAAGGACAAAGTTCTCACTCGTTAAAGCTCAAGTTGAGCAGGAACTCCTTAATACTCCTGGAAAGTTTCATAATCAGGCCAGACTTTATTCACATTTGGGCCAAGCCTCGAGCGAGGTTGAGTCTGAATGAACAGTGACTTGCAATTTTATCATCGTATATTGATATTGATCAGTGGAATTTCAGTACTGAGCTGGAGTTAGTTATACTGTATATTATCATGGCTGAAGGTAATATCACAGAACATTCTTCAGATATTGCAAATTTTCGTGGATTACAGTCATGGACGGACGGACAGCGAAGGCGAGAGGATGAAATCATATTAAGAAGTAATGATAAGAAGGAGAAAAAAGAGAGATGGTGTCGTGCCTTTCAGAAGTTCTAGTTTCCAACTCAGGAAGTACACACATTTCACAACATCTTTCCCCAAAAATGGGAAACTATCTTGTCAAACTCACACTGATTATACAAAACTCTAGCATCCTGCTGTCTTTCACGTGTATTGAATGCAATGTGACGCACAAACGGCATCAAATCCATGGACACTACATTGACAAATTGTTCAGATGAAAGGTTGAAGGAGGGGCACATATGTGGCAAATATACTGATATAATAATATAGATAACATAATGTATCTCTGGTGTTCATTGTGAATAAATTTCCATAAATTTGCTTAGAAGTCATAAGAAAAAAAAACTGTAATCATAACTTGTTGAATCATCACATTTTCAAGATTTCTTTAGTATCAAACGTTTTCTGTAAATCCATAGGTGTGTTGCAAACAGGCACTCTAACAGTGAACTCAGTATACGTTTAATGGTATACAAAATGTAAACCATTATACTAAATGTGTAGCTATAACAACACGTTATAATATGAAGTGATATTACAAACCATATCAGCAAAACAGTTTAACCAAAGTAAAAATAATGCTTTTTGATTATTGCCACAACTGTTTCTCAGTTCCAATTAGCCTTTTATAAAATTCTTGACACAGCACATTTCTATGTGGACAGAACCAGGGGTTACATTGTCTTTAACTCAAACTGCATTCATCCAACAATGTCTCCACTGTATTTATCACTGTATGTATTTCCAAAGCCCATTTTGCAATTGTTTGCATACTCGTCTTCTAAGTTCTGAATCTTAAATATTTCTGAAAACTCCATAAACATAAATAAACATTCCAGGAGACAGAAGTTTGCTTATTAACAAATACTCTCAGAAGTCTCCCTCGACCACACCATCAATGTAACTGCATATTATATTCTAATGTAGTAGGCCATAATATCATGATGTTATGTAGCCTTGTTTGAAGTTAGAATAATGGGCTGATGATGGAGAGTATGATGGTGCATACTTGAAAAAGAAACCTAAGAAAGGCTTTTTGGTCAATTACTGTTGTTTGTCGGACCCACCATGGTCATGTTCACTCTTAAATTCATGCGCACAGTCTTACTGCTGATCAGCTCTGCTTGTTCGTGTTTGCGCCTTGCACTGAACGACGGTGCTTTCCAAATTAAATCATGGGCTTACCTGTGCTTTGTGTGTGTAATTGTGTATAAATTGTGTCAAAAAGCTGCAAATCTGCATTTTTCTAAAAAGGAAAAAGAAAACTAGATGAATAGTGCTTAGCTTTTGGAAATATCTGTATATGCATGGGCTTTATTAGTTAAGAACATCACCAGATTACTGACATGTGGCAAGCAAATAGAAACACTTAAATTAATAACTTAAAGGTATTGACAAACTAATGTGTTTAAACATTGATAGAATATGCAGAAAATAGAGCTATATCAATCAATCAGTTATTTACTAAATTAATTAATAAGAAATTAATAATTTCAGTGATTCTTTAAAACTAAGATGCCACATATTTGCTGTTTCCAGCTTCCTAAATGTGAGGATCTTCTGACATTTTATAGACAAATTGATTAATTGAGAAAACAATCGGCAGATGAATCAATAATAATCCTTAGTTGCAGGCCAGGCCTACAAATCCAAATGCAACTCTGAGTGTGTGCTTTTTTACAGACTGTGCATAATAAAGTCTTTCAATTGTGTATTTCTTGATAAAAGCGCTTTGCTTTTCATAACTAATTTTAAGGTTTGGCATGTGTTTTGTTCACACAGTGTCAGTGTGTACGTGAGTGTGAAAAGCAGTAGATAAAGACAGAAACTTGGAGACAGAGGCAAAGTCAAGTAAGGGAAACAAATCCAGCTTCAAACAAGCTGGGAAACAAAGCTTCGGCAGCTACCCAAACCAGCCAGCTAGTAGCCAATCAGCCTGCCAGGCCTCTCTCCTCTCAGACTGCAGCTGGCAGCAGGAACTGGCCAAGCAGAGAGATAGAGAAAGAACGGAAGACAGACAAAGAGAGAAGGAGTTTTCATTACACAAAAACACTTCACCTCCTTCTCTTCACTCTGTCTCTCCATCTCTCTCTCTCTCACCCTCTCTCTCTCTCTCTCCCTCTCTCTCTCTCTTGTTTTATGCCACCACATAGAGATAGTGTGGGTAAAGGTGACAGACATAGATAGCTGTAGCCTATCTCAAGCAGACTGCACAATTACTCAGAATTGTATTATTGTTACTGACAGCCACATATTTGTAGGAGGCGATACAAAGCACAACACATCAGCCATCACCACTGTGTGTCGTGTGTGTGGGTGTTACCCATCTGAAATTACAGGAAGATTAAAATTAAAGCTTGTCTGCCTCTAGCCAGCAAGGTCTTTATTTTGCTCTGTCATACAGTACATACACACACATACATTGACAGCACTAATCAGCCCTCTGTCAAGCCCATTAAGTCCTACCCTTAATGAGCAGATCGCCAAGCTTGTGCCCTGACTCGGGCCAACCAAGTGGGCTAATAGATAATGATGTGCATGGATGTATGCATGTTGTTTCCCTCCTCAGCGTTGGGCTGCATTGATATGACAAATGACAGACCTCCAGTGTCTCTATTAAAGAATGTTTTTTCTATTATGTTCTCAGGGTTCAGTCAGCCGTGCGCTACACTCATCACAAGGCAGTACACTGACAATCTTCCTTTGACGGAGCCCCACTCTAATTTGCTTTTTCTGGGGGGGGGGGTGGTGAGTCACCACTCCACAAAGACTTCTCTTTCAAATGTGTGTGTGTGTGTGTGTGTGTGTGTGTGTGTGTGTGTGTGTGTGTGTGTGTGTGTGTGTGTGTGTGTGTGTTCTTTCATATTTTACAGTATTTTCAATTATGACTAAATGAGTGGTATTTTTTGTAACATGGTACATCAGTTTGTGATATGGCTTGATTTGATGTGTTTTATGTTAATCTGACCTCTTTGTCATACACGTGCACGTGCATGTCCGCCTGCATGCACAGAAAAGGAGGCTGACAGCGGGGTCTGAGCCTCCCTGTCAACACATACACAGGCAAGGTCATCGTGGTAAAACTTAATACCTTTTCTCACCACAAAACAGCCGCATGTCAGTGTGGTAGTAAACAGCAAGGTGTTTGCGGGGCGCGTGTTGTTATTCTCTCGTCTACTCGTCCAACGGGAAAGCCACCCTCTCCGTTAGTTCAGACAGAAGTCAAAATATAATGTTGTTGATAGGCTGGCCGCCTCCTTCTGTCACGCCAATGAAACCACACACGCACACACAAACGCGCTCACTCATGCTATAGGTGCACGCGCACTCAAAGTGCCCAAACGGGTGAAACTTTAGTAACAAAAAGCACAATTGTGAACTTTTTCCTAACGTTCTCATTCTCACGCGCTCTCTTTCTATTTCTCTCTAACGCACACTGGCGTGCGCAGCAACAGCACCATCCATCCCCGAGCAGGCAAGTCCTACAAACTGCAGTGCGGCAGCGGTTCGCTATTTTAAGAATAATTTTTACATGAAGTGGATAAATATTTAATTCCCTTTCCATACCCGGCTGCCAGCGCGGATAAAAGACAGCTGGTAAGTGTTTAAGCCAGCACCGAGAGGCTCCTCTACAACTCAATTAAGCCTAAATGTAATGTAATTTAAATAAAGAAACACTCCCAATATTGTGTACCAACTCAGACGCACACACATACACCGATAAACGGCTCACCACCAGCAACAAAAAGAAGTGAATTCCTCTTTCTCTTACCTCGCCTAAACATATTGGCAGCGGCTGTTTGGAGCGTCTAGTGGTGTCTGTGCTGGAGTAGCATCCTTGTGAGGGTCCAATCCTGTGCTGCTGGTTGCTAAATTGTTATTTTGATTCCTTTTGACCGCTGGAAGGCAGGCTGGCAGAGTGTAGTCTTGTCTCCGCGGTGGCCGTTGTTTTATCAAGTGAAGACGTTTGAAGGAGGAGAAGGAGGGGGTGGTGGAGGAGGAGGAGGAGGGGGTTGGATGATGTTGGACAAAATTAAAGACAAAATAAAAGCTTTGCCACCGGTAACGAAGTTTTCTTGTCCGCAGTTGCGATGAAGAAAGGTGAAGAAAAAGCACCTTGTCCCGTCCGAACACACTTTAGTGATATTTCAACTCACCGCCATCTGGTGTTTTTGAATCAATAACATGCATTATGACTTTATTTCATGCCCGAATTATAGAGAAATATTCTCCCAAGAGCGGACTGGAAACAAGCACATAAACAGGGGAAAGTTCCTTTATGTATTCATCGTCTTTCTTCCGTCAGGCTGCAGGTCAGGTAGAGTCTAAAATGTGCTGTGTGTGGATCGTCAGTGTGCGTCAGTGCCGTCTACTGTCTCTGATACCGGAGAGCTCCGAGGCAGCCGCTTCAATCCCCCTCCCACAGCGAGATGTGGCCAGAGACGGATCTCCGCAGAGGCATTCGAGCCACATGCTGGGGCTCCTTGCCTCTAGGGGGCCCAGACAGACGCACTTGAACTGCCTACATAATGAAAATATTTTTAAATATATGTAAAACAATGTTCGATGTCATTAACAATTATTTATAGAATAAAAAACATAATTTATATAGGCTATATGAAAACATATGAAGATTATCGATAGAAGCTATACAAATTAGGAATGTTTCCTTAAGTCTCATATAGTACATGCATTTCAATTGTGTAGCATATTAGCCCGGGTGCATTGAATCTCGTTTTCCATAGTAGTATTATTTATTATTAATTTATTTATTATTGTTTGTTGCATTCAATTTCATTAGCACCAAATACGCAATAAATTAATGCAATAAACAATCCAGAGGCGTAGCTCCCCAAATTGCAATTCTCTGGTGCTGCCCCTGAAAATCATGTCGCTGTTAAAAGTCATTTGTGTTTTCTTTTCGAATATCTAAATATGTGTGTTAGTGGGCTCGGAAAGTACAGTCTGCCTCGTGTAATCTATCCAGTTAATCCGGCTCTGGGTGTGTCTGATGAAAAACCAGAAGAGCCCCTCTCTCTCTCTCTCTCTCTCTCTCTCTCTCTCTTCCCTTCTCGTCTCTTTCGTCTTCTCTCTCTTGCGCCCCCGAAATCTCTCTTTGTCTGTCTCTTCTGGTCCTCTTCTTCTCTCTCTCTCTCGCTTTTCTCCTTCTTAATCCTCCCCCTCCCCCTCCCCTCTTCTTCTCTTTCTCTTGTATCCCCATCCTCTCTCTTTCTTCTCTTTTCTCTGTTCTCTTCTCTGCCTATCTGTCGCTCCTCTCTCTCTCTCTTCTCTCTCTCTCCTCTTCTCTCTCCCTCTTGCTCGCCCTCGCTCTCTTCTCTCTTCTCGTCTCTTCTCTCATCTCTCGCTTCTCTCTTCTCTCTCTCTCCTCTGAGGAGAGAACGCACGGGCGAGAGAGCGAGCGGCACTACGAGAGGAGGAGAGAGGAGCACTGAGGAGAAGGTCGGAACGCGCGCGGAAGCGAGAAGAGCGACGAAAGCTGAAGGTCGCCGCGAGAGGAAGAGGAGAACGAGCTAGAGCGAGAGACCGACTGCTGAGAAAGCGCGAGGCGTGTCGACGCAGTGAGCGAGCGCGCGAGAGCGGCGCGCGCGAGCCGCCCGCGCGCGCGCGCGCGCGAGCACCGCGAGAGAGGCCCGCGAGCTGCAAGAGAGAGAAAGAGAGAGAGAAGAGGAAGAGAAAGGAGCGAGAGAGCTCCGCGAGAGAGGCGAGATGGCGCAGAGCACGCGCGAGTCGCGCGCTCCGGAGCCAGAGCACAGGGAGCGAGCAGCAGAGAACGAGAGATCGGCGAAAGAGCACAAGAGACGCGCCGATCGCTGCGATGAAATGAGAAAGAGAGAGAGAGAGCAACGCGAGAGAAAGAGCAAGAAAGAGAGAGAGAGCGAGCCCTCGCGTAGCCCGCGATATAGGCTCGAGTCTCTCTCTCTCTATCTAGACACTCTCTCTATATCCTCGCTAAAGTTTCTCTCGCATATATCCCTCTTCCCTCCCTCCCTCTCTCTCTCTCTCTCCTCTCTCTCTCTCTCTCTCTCTCTCTCTCTCTCTCTCTCTCTCTCTCTCTCTCTCTCTCTCTTCCCTGGGGGATGGACACATGGCTCCTCACCAGGGCTGGAGAACATCAACAGCAACCTTGTCCCTTGGGGGGTTTTGTTTTCTTTCACTCTCCCTAATTAGCATGTGCGTCATGGCAAGGCAACACATGCGCTCTCTCAGTAACAAAAGACCTTAACTAAACCAAATTGACAGAGCCTGTATGTGAGACCACTCCAAAAACATAATCAAAGAAAACAATTGCATGTTGATAGAGTCCCTGCGCGGAGTCAGAAGCAGTGGAAACCGAATTAGAAGCTTGCCTTGTCTTCAGTCCGCACCTACGAAACAGTCGGTGTCCTCCCTGCTTTAATATCACGTCCAAACTGGATAAACCCTGAGCTCACCAAACGCTCACAAATAGTCTCAGTAAACATCTTAGTATGTGTGCCTCAGTGAAAAGATGTTAAAGATGAGTCAAGAGAAAATGACACACCAATACTACATTTAAACAAACATGGTGTGTATATTGGATGCCAAGAGATTATAGGAAAAAGTGGGCAACCGTATGATGCATCCATCCCTCATTTAATTCTATGGCTGTCACTGATTTGGGCCATCCCCAAACCCTTAGGAGGTCTGCTTAAAAGCCAACTCCTGCATATCACTCTGAAGTGAGAATATGGTGTTTGGGATATTGCCTTCATATGTTTGTCAAAAGGAATCTGAATCAAAGATAATGTCTGTATTTTTGACAGAGTCCTTTGGGACAACTGCGCTGCTACTGAAGTTGAAAGAGAGTCTGATAAGTGAGTTCCTGTGGCCTAGAATTAGCATTTCACTTTTATCTGTGTAGAAACTAAAATTCCTCTTTTTTGTGTCGTTGCAGTTAGATGAAAGATTTAACTTCCCAAAAATGGTTTTGTATCACCTGGCTCGTCTGAGATGTCGCTGCAAAAGACATTCTCATCTTTGACTTTAGGGGTCATCCTCCCACCAGCTGACTCCATCCTCCTGGCTTTGAAATGCAAGCAAACCCTGTTTCTGTCCTTCCTTTTTTATTCAGGAAGAAGGAACGTTGTCCGTAGTCAGACACGTTATCCATTGCGCCACTAGCCCTATGAATTTGCTGATGTGGCAACTTCTTTCTCAAAGAGACCCAGATTTGAACCGGGGTTGCTGCGGCCACAACACAGAGTAATCACCATTATACAATCGTGTTGTTATGATAGCATAGTTGGAACCCTGAATATCAAATGCACTCTTATTTTTTCCGCATGGGTTTCCTAAATCACAAATGACAGTTCAACAGATCTTTTTTTATCTAGCATTGATGATTCTGTCCATGAGGGACTAATTGTTTTGTTTTTCAAAGAAAGATGATCAGCAAGTAACACTAGAAAAGCAATGGAGGCCTATGAAAGCTGTGACTGATTTAAACCGAAGAATTTAGTCACATTTTAGCACATTTTGAAAGGCCATACACCCATCATTTCCTTCCTTTTAGATGAACGTTTACTTCAATAGACATTTTGTAGTGTAGGAAATGAGGAACAAGCTAAATTAAATACGAGCTAGCCAGGAGTTGAACCTAGAATCTTCTGATCCGTAGTCAGACGCGTTATCCATTGCGCCACTAGCCCTATGTATTGGCTTTTGTAGCAGCTTCTTTCTCACACCCTGGCATGCAAACAGTTGTGGTCTTTGTTGACAAGTGTGGGGAGCTGTCTGGTTTAAAACTATCTACAATGAAGCGGAGGAAAGAGTAAATTAAAGCAACAACATTAAAGCAGCTTAGTACCGCTGCCGTGACCCGGATTCAAACCGGGGTTGCTGCGGCCACAACGCAGAGTACGATCACGGCATAAGTTGAGCAGTCAAACAGTAAAATACATATGCTATAAATCTGAGGAGGTGAGAAAGTACTGTTGATTATTTTTAGATTTTTCCGAATGATTAAGATCATTAGTGTGAAATAACATTTGGCTACTGTTACCATTGATCTTATTGTAATTCCTGGGTAATAAATACAGGTGATAAACTAAGTTGCTGAGGCTAGTTCTGGGTTTTAACCTGATGGTATCTCAAGGCTAAGAAATGTATATCTCAAAAACCTTATAATGTCTTCAACTCGTCCACTGATTTGCATTTCTCTACAGAAATGTGTAAAGCTCTACCATGCAGTAGGCACACAATGTATTATTAAAAATCTAATGGATTCATTTTCTGTCAGTCAATGTTTTGTCAATCAATAATTTGAGAAGTAGAGACATAAGAATATCCATATATTTATATTATTATATTACCATAGTCTTTATGTTATAAAATGTTATGTGAAAGGCATATAATGGACCCACGATATTATATGTTTTCCTGTAAGAAAACATCATGTAGTCACAAGATTGCAGCATGTCATGTAGCTGTTTTGAATGGTTGCAATATCATCAGTATGAGCCATATGTTTAGCAGGCTGTTAATCAGAGCTGCTGCTCAGGAAAAGCAGAGCATGCAGGCAGTGATTTACAAGAAAAAGGCTGTCAAAAATTCTGACACTTTTAGTTGGTGTAGTGTCATCCGAAGACAAATGATTGATAAAAACAATATCACTGTAATAGATGTATAATTTTCCTATAACAAGACATTTTGGATGTGTTTAAGCGTATGTATAATTATCATCATTAGATACACTAAATGATAAGTACTTCTATGCTCTGGAAAACACCTCTGTAGCCACAAGTCCCACACGCAGTGACTAAGAATAAGATTCTTTCTTCAGGCCATCAGGATGGTGAAATCTGACCTCTGTATATCCTTGGCTTTGTCTAGCACAGTCTTTCTCAAAGAGTGGTCCGCGGACCACCGGTGGTCCGTGAGCGACCGCTAGTGGTCCGTGAGTATATTGGTAAAATGTCACATTTGAAATTAATATATTATAAGTTTTAACTGTTTCTCAAACTGTTTACAAATGACTAGTATCTACTAGAGTGTAGCATAGATGTAGCGTAGCTGCTTAGGTTCGTTTTACGATTTTACGTCATAAATGATCTGCGCGCGGTCAACTGACAAGATGGATCGATGGTTCAAGACAGGGTCAGTTAAAAGAAAATTAAATCAAAAATCTGACGCGACAGTGAATGTGCATCGTCCTGATGCAGGTGATTCAGCAGCTACAAGTGGTTCAGCCGCAGCGACAACAAGTGGTTTTGTGTGCGTTACTGAGTCCCAGGAGAGCGGTTCACCGTCCAACCACCACCCGGCTGAAAGCTGTGAAACTCGGCTTGAACGCGGAAGGTCCAGCGCTAAAGTGAAGAGAACATATCACAGCGACTACATCAAATTTGGCATCAAATCAAAGCATATGAACGGAATGCTTGCAGAATCCGTAGTTGTATTTGTATTTTTGATTTAATGTGTGAACGAGCGCTATAGAGAAGGCCACATAAAGCTGTCATTATTAGGCTGTCATTTGTAATATATTGTTGGAGTGGTAAGCAGGCCTATTGCTTTTGGATATTTGGGGAGTTAGGTGGTGAGTGTTTTTTTATTGGTTAAGTGGTCCTTGGTCTTAAAAGGTTTGAGAAACACTGGTCTAGCACATTGTCATCTGTGAATCCTTTGTCATTTATAAAAAAATATATCTTTGAATTTTTATCCTTTAAACTAACTCCTATTTATACCCTTATTCCACATAATTCCTTGCACATGTTTATTAACTGCACACTTTTAAAACAGCACTGAATTTCACCACACATATTGTTTTTGTATGCGAGAAATAAAACCTTTGAATCACAAATTTCACAGATAATAACATTTATACATTTAATAAACTGTTGAATTCAGTCGCTTTTTTCTTTCTCTTCTTTACTGTGGTCAAGCAAATCCGATTTCCTTCTTAATTAACGTAATAAATATGTAAATTTTGTCAGAGTGTACCATTACAATTTTAAATGTAATTTAAACAAAACTACTGAGGTTATGTTAACTTACATTTACTTTATATTCTCCTTTAAATGTATTCTTTATTTTCACAGTCGTCATGTTTAGCAACAAGGGTTTTACTTTGAAAATAATGTACGGAAGTACTTTTAGTTTCTTCCGGCTGACTTCCAGCAGTCTACCAAATTCGTTGAACTTTGGCTATTTTAATAGCTAAGTAAGTCTTTCGTCGTTCAAATATTCAGCTCTGTATTTTATTTGATCACTTACAAGTGTGTGCTGTTCGACAAAGACTTGTTATTCATATATATTAAGGTTATATCCTCCAACCGGTAATTGAAACTAACTTCTCTGGCTAGCGTTAGCTAAGTTAGCTAGGCTAACCACTCCATGGCGCCTCTCCGGGTCCTGTGCATTCACGGTTACCGTCAGAACGGCAGCTCGTTCCGGGAAAAGACGGGAGCGCTGCGGAAGCTGTTGAAGAAACACGTGGAGCTCGTTTACCTGAGCGCACCTCACAGTGTCCAGCAAGCCAGCAGTGAAGGTGGGTTGTCCAAAACACTGTAGGTGTAGGTGAGTTGCCTTGTTTGTTATTGAAAGTATAGAGATGATGATACCAAGCTCGCTTTCACTTGTATTATTTAAATGTGTTCTACAATGACCCCTTAAGGAGGACGTAGTTACACATCAAATATAACAATGCAAAGGATAAGCTAAATAATCAACAAAATAATTACTTGAATGCAGCTGGTTTAATACATTTCGCACGGTCAGTGACAATTTTGATTTAACCATTTTTCAATTATGACATTTTTATTATTATTCTCTTGAATCTTTATCAACCAGTCCATCAAATCTGGGACCAACTTCATCACCATGGTCACCTGTCACACGCTATATACGTGGTCTTGATAACAATTATGCACATATCAGTTATTGTTTACTAAATTGGTAAACTTTTACTAAATTGGTAAACTTTAAGAATGATATTGTTATGCTATGTAGTTGCTATTGCTATAGTTTTGTAACCTTAACAAATCAAGAATGAGTTACAGCTACAGACTGCTGGTAAAATAAGTCTATGGTAAAATATGTTCTATAATAGGATAATTCATTCATTCATCAATTTACAACTTTCCTTGAATTGTCTCCATCCATCCATCCATCCATCCATCGTCTACCGCTTATCCGGGATCGGGTCGCGGGGGCAGCAGCTCCAGTAAGGAACCCCAATCTTCCCTTCTCCGGGCCACATCCTCCAGCTCCGACTGGGGGATCCTGAGGCGTTCCCAGGCCAGTGAGGAGATATAATCTCTCCACCGAGTCCTGGGTCTTCCCCGGGGTCTCCTCCCAGCTGGACGTGCCTGGAACACCTCCCTAGGGAGGCGCCCAGGTGGCATCCTTACTAGATGCCCGAACCACCTCAACTGGCTCCTTTCAACGTAAAGGAGCAGCGGCTCTACTCCGAGTCTCTCACGGATGGCTGAGCTTCTCACCCTATCTCTAAGGGAGACGCCAGCCACCCGTCTGAGAAAACCCATTTCGGCCGCTTGTACCCGCGTTCTCGTTCTCCTTGAATTGTCTGTGATCTGAAAATAACTTTCAAATCATGCACATTTCAGATTTTAAAATACACTTTGGTCCACTCATCTGTGGTGCCTCCCTTTTGAATTGTACATAATTTAACACAGCAGAATAACCACTTTCTTCTTCTTTCCTTTCAAAAGCTCCAGAGAAGGAGAATGGCTCAGGTCCTGGACCTGGAGGTGACGAGGACCCCAAGGGTTGGTGGTTTTCTGACGTCCAGGCTCGGAGTTTCAGCGCTCAACAGCAGTGTGAGGAAAGTCTGGGGCTCGACGAGAGTGTGGCGGCTGTGAGAGAAGCTGTGAAGGTCCAAGGTCCATTTGACGGCATCCTGGGCTTCAGTCAGGGAGCAGCTTTTGTGGCCATGTTGTGCTCTCTTCAGGAGCAAAAACTGGAGCCAGATTTCAGCTTCCACTTTGCCATTCTTGTCGCTGGTTTCCCCAGCGCATGTAAGAAGCACCAAAACTTCTACAACCCTCCCCTCCAGATCCCCTCCCTGCATGTGTTTGGACTGGAAGACCGAGTCATCCCTGACAACATGAGCAGGGAGCTCCTCCCCTCCTTCCAAGACCCTCAGGTCTTGACACATCCTGGTGGCCATTTTGTTCCTGCTGCCTCTGCTCACAGACAAGCTTACCAGGACTTTCTCAAGAGGTTCCAGTGACAAACGAAAGTCATAGAAACTGGGCTGAATAAGTGAAGAGCATCGAATAAGAACCAAACCAAAGAATCTTGATTATTTAATTTTCAGAACAATCTTGTGACACCATAATTGATTGCAGATGCACTTTGGGTATAAATGCCAAGTTCAGAGTTGTGACCTCTGTTCTCTGCAAGCAATCTTTTCCTCTGATCTTATCCATCCATACAGAACAATGACTGCTGTCTTTCTCAGGGAAGATGTCTTGTAACAGACCATGAATTAAGAGACAATTGTTTTTTTGATGTTTCTTTTCTGCTCTTTTGTGAGCTGTGTAATATCATTAAAGTTTATTTACTGAGACTATATTGTTTGAGCTAATGTATGACTTTTCCTTTTGTATTAAGATATTCTAGCAGGATAAACACAAGTATAACTTAGAACATTTATGATGGCTTTGTTACAATAAAGTAGCATATTGGAACAGCCAGGTAATTTTAGCTTGGGAACTAGAAGAATATCAGGAAATATTAGTAAAAGGACTAAACGTAAATGTATTTTCCATTTTTTTCCCTGCTGCTTTCTCAATAGTTAAATCTAAAACACATTGTCCCCTTTATAAAAACAACTCCACACCAGGAGTGTTCTGACATTTTCAGGTTCTGGGAAAACTCCACCATGATTGTGGAACGTTATGACAAGAATTTTTCAATCTGAGCCACAGTGGAAACCTTGATTTAATAAGTCTAAGTAATGTGTTGCATAACAAAGCTTTGCAAACTGTTTTACTTCTGTAGTATCGCAACAGTCTTTGGACAGTTTATCAAAAGGAGAATTAACAATTTTTTTGAGCCGTTAAACGTGACTGAGTCATTTTGACCCCATCAGCTGAGAAGGGTAATAAAGAGTCGGTCTGTCATCCAGAGGCAAAGCATCTCAATGATTGGTTTAGGTGTTTGCTTATAGGAATGCATGAAGGTGTTTCCTCTTATGGGAGTTATAGAGACAGGTTTTCGCACGTGCTAAAATGCACAAAGTTCAGGGACATGTTGTTCTTTTATAGCTGAAGCATGTGCACGTCAGACTGCACTCATTCGATTGTTTCCAGATGTGTACTCTCTCCTCTCTACCTCTTTCTCTCCCTTATTCGCTTTCATCTCCCACCGGCCTCCACCTCGCTTCGAACTCTCCTCAACATCCTCCTCCCCTTCACATCTTGTATGTCCTCAGCTTCAACATACCTTTATTACATGTCTGCTGCATTAATGACATGGACAAAAATAGATGTCTGGATATCTCGAAATGAGCCGAAAGCTACAAAATGGTAGGCTGTTTTGGGTGCTTATTTGCCTTGCTGAGATGAAATTCCACAGTAAAACATCTTGTACTGAGCATCAACTTCCTCATTTCTGTCTTAATGTTTATAACATGTTATCTGTTTCAACATCTAATAGGCCACCCCTGCCACTCACACCAGCACACGCATACATACCATCATGGCTACGTGGTATCGTTTCACCATCACAGCCCTCAAATTCATTGTGTCCTGTGCTCCCCTGTGGCCCTTGTGTCCCTCCAAGACCTCACAACAGAACACTCATACACATGGTTTTGATAACAAGTAGAAATGAACGGAGAGAGTGAGTGAGCGAGGGAAACGGTAAAAGAAAAACACAGAGGGGTCACTCTTGCCAGTAAGTTTTACAACAGAGCCCGTGACTCCCTTCTCAGGAATCCATTCCCCCTATTGCACAACAACCGGGAAATAATGGAATCAGAGACAGAGACAGATTAGGGTGGAGTTATCCTCTCTGCCTCTCCCACTCCCTCTCCCTGGCTGTTGCGGTTAAAAAGGGAGAGTAAGGGCACATTCAAGTTTTCGCCCGCGATTGAAGGATCACTTTTTCCCTCTTCCCCCGGTGGAGTACGGGGGGATGGAGCAGGGGACAGAGGGGTGTGTCAGAGCACAGATGGGCTCTATTTTGATTATGGTGTGTTGTTATGGGAGACGGAAGGAGGGGAGGGGCTACGTGGTGAGTGTGTCTATATAAGACTTGCACTTAAACTCCAAAGAGCCTGGTCATCCCTCGGCCCGGGCTCGTCCAGCTGCTGGCAAAGTTGACCAAACTTGCTACTATTGCTTCCACTACTGACAGCTCCCACGGGAATAATCTGTGATATTCAGCAGAGGACTTGAGATTGCATCACCTGGCCTACAATTTTTGGATTTACAGGCATTTATGCCTCTTTTTTGTTGTTGTTTCGTCGTCACTGTAATCTACAATGTTCTGATACCAACAAAGAGAAGATGCTGAATGACAGAGGGACTGTTGTATACTTTTCTTTACCTGATATTTCACACCTCTGTGAACATTCAATTCAAGTGTATGCATGTGTGTGTGTGTGTGTGTGTGTGTGTGTGTGTGTGTCTGTGTCTGTGTCTGTGTGTCTGTGTGTGTGTGTGTACTTGCACTGTTAAATTGGTATGCTGGTGCAGATGGATGTGACATAACATCATGTTGGAGGTTTTCCAGAGCTATGGCCTGTGTCCAGTATCACATGGGATTAAGCCATGCCTCTCTGCTTCCTGCGTTTGTATGTGTGGGTTGGTGTGTTTGTCTGTGACTAGGTGCATGGGCGCCTGCATAGTTTTCCATAGAAAAAGAAAGTAACCCCGAGATGTGGGTGCTGGTTAGATATGCAGCACATTGACGTGTGTTGACATATGAAAGAGGGAACAGTGGGAGTATATTTAGCGTTGTCAGTCAAATTGCTATTTAAAGAACAGAAAAAGCATGAAAGTCAGTTGATGTCAGCTAATGACATGACACTACACAGTGAAGACATTTATGCTGCAGTGTTAGTTGATATCTAGGCCCAAACAATGAGCAGAGGATGCTTGTGTGGGTGAGTGTGTATCTTAATACTTTTTTTCCTGCATATGGGTGTGATTTGGTCAATTGTTATTCCATACTTGCATACTCACACACTTCTGGTTGCGGTTGTCTTGTTTGTGTGGACAAAATGTACTTTGGCAAGGGGTAAACTTGTCTGGTTGTTGTCTCTGTCCAGTCATCAAACTTAACATTGTAGCTGTCCCTCTCACTGATTACAGACGTATTGGAAGATCCTGCTACCTGGGAAAACATCCTCTTAACAAATAGTCACAGATTGGATCTCCTGCAACATCCTGCATGTGATTGACCTCTCAACCGGTTCAATGTGGGTGTTTCCGGTTATAACTTTAATACCAGATGTAAGTATGTTGAGGAGTAGTGTTGATGTTGACAGAGGTGAACTGAGGACACAGCTGAGGCCGTCTGAAGTTAGGGCAGCGGCCGTTTGATGTATGATGTCATCTGCTTGTGTGCTTTACTGGACTGTTTTAGAGGCCGTGGCTGGGCCCTGGCGAGGACAGCTGTGGTTTGGCTGTCCTTATAGTTGCCTAACTGACACTACATGGGTAAATATTAGTCATAGTGACAATGGAGGAGGACTGTGGTAGAGTCTGGATAATATATATATATATATATATAGAGAGAGAGAGAGAGAGAGAGAGAGAGAGAGAGAGAGAGAGAGAGAGAGAGAGAGAGAGAGAGAGAGAGAGAGAGAGAGAGAGGCATGTCTTGGCTCACATTTACCCAAAAAATGTGAACACTGTTGCGCAATCTTGTTTAGTTTCAGAAAGTTATCAAGAAGTTTGGAGGGTGAAAAAGGGATGTTACAAAGATGGCATCAAGAGCCGTTGCTGTGCCTTTGCAGCTCAATATTTTAGAGGAATACTATGCAGACTAAAGAAACAAAAAAACAATAACAATCAAATAGCTTCTGTAGTAATGACCATCAAAAAAGCCTTAAAACCTTGATGGGTGTTCAGTTACACAGGACTTTTGAAGCCTTGCACTGGGAGTGTGGACTAGACTAGGTCTAAGACTGCTATACTAATATTTATATGTGTGTGTGTATTGGATACATGTACTTGTTAGCCCTGAACAGTAAGAGTTTATGTGCTGTTGTTTATCTGTCAGCACATGAGCTTTTACGGTGCAGGGAGGCAGAGGATAAACATCTGTTCTTCCATCTTTCTTTTTTCTGTTTTTCTTTTCAGTCATCACACAACAAATATTTTATCACTTCAGAGACAAAGAAAATGACGCGTGGCAGAGATGTGATGGCTGAAGGATGCGATGAAGAGTAAAATAGTCTTTTCTCAAAAAACTTCTGGAAATCTTTAGTTAGTATACTTTGTGATAAGTAGTGACAACGCTATGTGCATCATTTGATTGTATCACTTTGAAGAATGAAAAAGTCAAGTCAACAAATTTTGCCGTTATGCAGCCATGCTCTAAGTGCTGACTTTCTGATGCATCGCTATACTAAAGCTGACAACATGCACCATGAATTGCTCAGTTCTCTGTATATTTCAGCTTTTTAAAATGTTTTACTTTTAATTAAACTCCAAATGTCTAGGATATTTGGACAGCTGCCACACATCATTTGAAAGAGAAATCTACCTTTCTGTCATGCTGCAATCTGGAGTCACTCAAATCTTTTTTGCCTTGTTTTAATCAACTCTTCTACTCAGACCTTAAATAACACCACCATCTGTCGCATCAGGTACACACTGAACTGAACACATGTTTAGTGGAACATTGAAAGGCAGCTTTGTTAGTAATTATTCACAAAACACTGACAATTTCTTTATTAGATTTTTATTAAATCAGGCACATGTTTTTCTGCAAAATGTTTCAGCTTGGAAAATGTTTAGTAGCTCTGTTATAAGCAGTGACACAGACAGATATTGACCTGTAGAGGGCAGAATAACTCTGGATATCGTAGAGTAGAGCTTGGAGAGGAGTGGGCCAAAGACTAGTGCATTCTGTGTGTGTGTGTGTGTGTGTGTGTGTGTGTGTGTGTGTGTGTGTGTGTGTGTGTGTGTGTGTGTGTGTGTGTGTGTGTGTGTGTGTGTGTGTTTGTAGCTGCACGTGTTCATGCCTACATGTGGGTTAGCCCATCTGTGTGGGGCCCAGTGTGTGGTTTGTTTCTGCGTGCAGGTTACAGTGCTGCCTACTGGGAGTTCCTGGCTGTGCTGCTTTGAAGTGAGCTGCTCTTATTTGATAAATACAGAGGGGAACAGGTGTTGAATCTGGCTGACTCATCTGTTCAGCATGTGCTCTTTGCATTCATTACTGTACTCAATGATCAAACCATAAAGAAACACAATATACTTAATAAAGTAAAAGTGAAAAGCGATATGTGTCCATATGTGTCATTGCGTACTGGATTGTTAAACTTTGTTTGATGCATCAGATAGAATTATATCACTTTATACATGTTTTGGTATCTTATCAAGAAAAATGTGCATTCATGAAGAAATCAGTCTGACAACTGTAAATGGATGAGTGAGCGACCTGTGATCTATTTTTCTAAATGAGAAGACAATGTTAACATGTAAATCAAATGCAAACTTAAGTATGAGCTGCAACTTCACTTTTTCTGTTTCTTTTTTTCTTTCCTGGTGTCACCTGCCCCTAACGACCATGGCTGTAGACTGTTACCATGGTGCTACTGCTAGAGTAACAATCTAAAGCCACGGTCACCATGGAGACAGCAGGGTGGATGAGGAGTTGGCATGGTAACTGAAAACTGCAAGGTCTCATTGGTTTGAGCGTGGATATTACGCACTTACATGGTGTAGGACTCCCCCAATGCAAGCCCACACAGGTTTCCTTTCTGAGCAGTAGAAAAGAGATAGAGAGAGAGATCTAACATACAAAGTGCACTAGACAGTATTTCCATGCTGGGTTTTTTTTCTCCTTTAAATTGGCATCACTACGACATGGCCTCTCCATGTCCATGTTGTCTTCAGCGTGGTGTTTGATGCATTCATTGCCAGGCTTCAGTAGCCATGACTGTAGACTGTTACTGTACTGTGACACTGTATAAGCAGTAAGCAGTCTAAAGCCAAGGTGCTGATGCTCTGGCCAAGTTAGGAGGATGAGGACGAGATGGTAAGAGAGGCAAACACTCCCCTTGTGGAAACCTGCATCAGCAAAAAAAAGAGGAGAGGATATAGGTATAACATTACTGGAATCAAGCCAGACACAATTCCCAAGAGGTGAAAGCTGATCAATACAGTCCTCAATGACAAGGGGCATCCCAGTGACCTAAATAATAATTGTGGGAAAACTACACTGACTGGATAAGATGCTGAAAAAGTACTGCTTCGGTAATATTTTCTTCAGTAACGTGTAGTTGTAGCACCATCTCTGCATCATTATTTGCGACCATGTGCCGTTTCTTTATAACATGTAGCTGACTAAAATTTGAGATGAAGGCAATGGGAAATTAGTTTTTACTGCTATGCTCTAAACGGGGGTAGAATGTGTCCCATTGGCAATCAATCCTGATCTTCTACCAAAGACTGATTTACTAATGTGATGACAGAAAAACAACAGGGCTGCAGTAACGTAGGACCAAGCTTAAGACATGGTATTAACACAAGGGTTTTTTTTTTTATATTATTTTACAGATGATACCATTATTTACACTAATGTTTCAACAACTGAGTAATCTGAGGAAGTAGTGATAAAGGCATCCAGGTCATATTATTATCGGAATGTAAGACCCTACAAAACTTTATAAACATGCATTAAAAAAACTATTGGCATCACGCATCATCTACCCACTGTTTCTCCTGTCTCTGACCTACTTAGTGTTTATGTATGCAATTGTGTGTGTGATAGAGTGAAATAGCATAGAGTGAGTGAGGTAGAGGGACAAAAAGAGAGAAGGAGGGAGAGATCTACTTTTTGACTATATTTAAGATATCGAAGAGGACAATAAGAACTTTTAAGGAATATCCCCCATTTGTGTACACCAATGGCCTTCCATCAGGTTGGGAATATGTTAAATATTTCGATGCTTATTGCATTGGCTACCACATCCTCAATTAGCCCCAAGCAAGTCATTGTTTAATAAGAATTTTATAATCTGGCCAACTCATTTACTGAGTTATTAAAAAATAATTGTACTTTTTCACCCTTAAACTGTTTTGTTTTTGGCCCTTTAACCTAAAGATGTACCTGATAATATCCGCTCACTAGTCAAGTACAGGGGACATTTCAAAGCTAATCAACCATGGTAAAATATGATGATGACAACTGACACCAGTCCAACAGCTTACTCTGTAAGAACTAGGAAATTCATACACAGCAAATCTGTCTTGCGAGAACAATCCTAACAGAAAGCTTTCACTTTTTAAAGGATATTTCACTAACAAAGCTTCATTTCACATTAACAAGAAAATATCTTGTTAATTAAAAAATATTTGTTAATAAGGGTGTTTCTGCAACAGGTTCTCTTTCATCTGTGTTTCAGCACCACGGCGCTGGGACAGCGACACAGTGGCTTTGTGGCTCGGCGCTGTCCGCGGTGCTGAAGTGGAGATGCAACTTAAAAGTCTAATTTATACACTCAAACGATTTAAAATGTCTTTAAAATAGCATCGTGTCTTTGACCTCATAACAATATAATACATCTATATAATGCAACTCTAAAAGTTCATTTTGTAACCCCTAGTTTCTGAAGTGGAACACAGGCTCTGCAGTCTCTGCTCTCATTACCGAATAGATGTTGGCCATGTGACGAGCACCGTCACGCTCTCACTGCTCGACAAGCCAGAGGCCTGAGGGGTATGGGCATATGACGTCACATTGGAGCAAACCAATCGCCTCTCGTCCCATTCTGCCGCCTGGCTTATCAGAGCGCGTGGGCAGTGGCTTGGTCTGGCTCGGTTTCCATGGCACCGGGGAGAAACTGCTCGACTTGACGAGCGTCCAGTAAAATACGCACGGAATCCTAAAAAGTGAGCCGTAAACTTGAGCCTGGACTCTGGTGAATCTTCACTCTTGTCTTTGTATTGTATCATTGAAAACAACTTAATAATAAGAAAGACATCTCAAAGTTTCTATTACTTCTCAAGATTCCAGCATTAGGCTGTTGCATATATATATATATATATATATATATATATATATATATATATATATATATATATATATATATATATATATATATAGATAGATAGATAGATAGATAGATAGATAGATAGATAGATAGATAGATAGATAGATAGATAGATAGATAGATAGATATAGATTTAAATGATTGCTCTGGTATTATACACACTATTCTATCATAGCAGCTGTTTAATCTATTATCTCTATATATTATATTACAACATTACAATATTTCAGGCCACTTTACGTGATTAACAGTGTCTGATCAAAGGCAGTGCAACAGTAGCCACAACAACGAGTTGTGAATGAACAAGGGGTTTCATTGACTCGCTCCACCCACTCCTCCCTCGTGTTTTCCGCGCACGAGCCTCTCACATTGCGCATTCACACCCCCGCACGCCAAAGGATCACACTGCAGTGTGCGCGTGCGTGAGCGCTATGCCTTTAAATGGGTTATAGTATGTGACTGCGTATCATCTGCAAAGTGCGCAAGAATGACGCAGAGCTGACTTCACTGGCTGACGACGTCACAGAACAGAGATTGAAAAAAGTTAAAGTAAAAGCCGACCGGAAGCGCATGAAGGGGAGGGAGGGGGAGGAGGGGGAGGAGGGAGGGAGAGGTGGAGGCGTGGAGTGTACCACCACACCGGAAGAAAGAGATGGCTATAATGTCATCACTATCACCGGAAACCTCCCGGTGCCACGCGCTCCCGAGAATATAGAGAGGTTGGTGAGGAACACCCCCACCTCAACACTCCCCTACCCCCCCCCCCCCCACAACCTGCTCATACCTGCATATACACACACATCACACATTGGGACACAGTAGACGTGTATGCGCCGTCGGTGTACATTTCATGGTGGCATTTGCACATTTTAGATGGACAACACTGAATAGCCTACAGAGGATCCAGTGCTGCCTGAGTGGCAACCAAAACAGCGTCTACCTGTTTGATTGTGAACCAGTTGCAACCTGTATGACAGGTGATTCAAAGACGTATACATATATACTTGTACCGTGCGTAATTGAAACAGTGAACCAGACTGACAGAAAAAATACAACATTTCTAAGCAATCTTTGTCGGCAGTTTGTCTTTTCTGAGATTTTATTTTCTCAAGTTGCAGGCTGAAATCTGCCCACATGGGAGAGAAAATGAGTCACACTGCAGCAACTTCTAACCGGAGAGCAAAGATGGGAATAGTGTCAGTAACAGCAGACTATGGGGCTTCTTAAGAGGACGGTCTGTGCAATACACCTTGTCCCCAGGTTGCACTTAATATCAGAGGTGATTTCCCCCCCACCCCCCCTCCAAGGATTCGGATAACACAAAATCTGGTCTTTAGAAATATAAATGTAACTTACCTCAGACAAAGTTCCCTGTGTGGCTATGGCTTCTGTTCCTTGCTGTAGAAATATGTTTGCATCTCTAAACTCGCTGTCTTCATCAACATGAAACTGTCACCGCAAATCTGTGCCATGCTGTCTACGCTGTCGTCCCTCTTCTCCAAAGTCGCTTCCCATACAGACCGGGCTCTCCCATCAACCGTAGGCTTTTTATAGAGATCCCGTAGTAACTAGTAGAGGGAACGAGGAAGGGAGGAGGGGGATGAAGGGGGAGAGGGAGAGGGAGAGCTCATTCAAAGATTCACCTACACATGTACGCGCGTATCCCACGTCATTGAGCGGAGTGCAGCTATTTATAAAGGGGAAGAAAAGTATATCCTGAATCACTGTGCAGGTCTTTAAAACGGAGGATGGAAATAGCATGTTTGCTGTGTTTGTCTCTTTTTACAATAAGATGTCAAATATTAAAAGCTCTTGCGATAATATTCCTGTGATATACAGACATTTGGAGTCTCTGAGGTGCTCGTTAGTGAGTTGAATCGTATTTCCATCTTCTAACAGCGTATTTATTACACACTTATCTCTCGTTAAATTCGCAAGGGATGCATTTCAGATTGTCAACTGTCAGAGGGTTTAGTTATTGCTTCGGTGATTATTATGTTCAGGTCAAGTTGATACTTTGCTGCATCGACAATTCTGCATTTTTTAATCAGTCAATCAGATCATCCTCATACAATTTTACAGTTTCAGTTCTCTCTCGACGCAGTCTATTTATTGGAGAAAATTGAAAGACCAATAGGGTTTCGAAAAGAATGTCTCTAAAGCTGACACTTATACTCGAATATGTTCAAAATGTGTTTACCAAGTGATGATAGCGATGAGCAAATCGTGATGTTTAAATTAGGCGATGAATCACTGCGGCTGCCTGCTTAGAGTGACTGAAAATGTTTGGTACAGTGCACTGATTTTTAATATATATATATATATATATATATATATATATATATATATATATATATATATATATATATATATATATATATATATATATATATATATTGATGTCATTTCAGAAATAAAATGTGATTCAAATAGACCACCCAGATTCTAACAGAGCTGTAGAAACCTCGGGAGAGATGTGACAGGAGTCGTGCGTAAGTCCATCCCGACGCAACACATTCAGGGAAGAATTTGGGGGAGACCCTCGTGCGTAAAGAAGTGTGTCAGACAGACGTGGGCGTGAGCAGTGAGAGTCTCCTGTAAATTAGACGCACTTTGGACGCAGGACTAAAATGATCTTTCTTTTTCTTAAGATGCCCTCTTTAGTTGAGGAAGCGTCACACCACGCAAGAGTGAAAGTTGAGAGAAAACTTATATGGCCCTGCATTCCTCCAAACACTCGTCAGGTGCGGCTTATGGTCCGTCTCGTAATGCAACCCACCTACACACACACGCGCGCGCGCGCGCGCACACACACACACACACACACACACACACACACACACACACACACACACACACACACACACACCTCCTCTACTTTACTGGATAAATTAGAGATAAATTCCTCTCTTACCAACTTTGGATTTCAAAAGAAAAGTAAACCATAATTCAAAGCTCAATTTAAAGTTAGGTCCAATTCAAAGCAATATCATTTTAAAGGCAGCCACTGCAGTCTTGAGGGGAAGTTTCTGTCATGCCTCTTCTTTGATGCGTTATGACTTAACGATGTCACAGGAGCACATGTAGAATAAAACATGACTTAAAATTACAATAATGTGTACATTCATAATGTAATTGATTGAGTTGTAAACATTTATCAGCTGTAAAAGTGTTTCTGACACAAGGAACCCAAACTCATTGCGCCACTCTTAAAGGCAATATTCACCTAACATTCACATAGTTTCAGTTTGTGACTGGATGAACTCTTCATTAAACTAAACAGCAGGTGATATTGTGATGATATTTCTCAAGGTTATTAAGGTCACTCCCACTGAGCCTTAGCTTCACCTGTGGAGAGGCTGCCAGGACTCCAGAAGCAAAGAATCCAGAGTTTCCTAAGCTTGGAGGTTGATTTTAACCTTGAGAACACATAACTGTGCAGCAGAAATAACCCTAGAATAGACAGGGGTTACATTCTCCCCCATGTACCACCTGTTATCAAGTGACCCAAGTTCTGTACTCGGTGCATACCAATTCACCATAACTTCCCCAATTTGATTTCAACGAGGGACCTTTGTTAATGCCATACCCTTCTCTCTCCCATTGTTTCCTATCTGTATATATATAATTGGTTGACTTGTCACAAACTGACACATTGTTGTATTACGATAAAAAACAAGGTGAAGAATATACATTTTACATACACATCTGTTTAAATATAAACATCTTTTCGAGGACTGGTTGATTTTTCTATAATAATAAAATATTTATGAGCCCAGTTTGTTATAAAGAATATGCAGCGTGTCTATAAAACAAGGAGATCTATTATTATTTGCTTGTAGTGATGTTTGAAGAAGGACGCAAAATGATGTATTGACCGTTGCTCACTACATCTATGACTTTAAAATCTACTTTCATACCCCCACTAGAGGCAGCCCACTGGGGTGTATGCTTAAGGCTTAACAGAAAGAATCCTCAGAAATCAAAAATGCATCCATAGAGGCAAGGGCAACATTTCATTGTATTCACTCTGTTATTACATTTTGGTCGGTGACTTTGCTCTTTTTTTCTTCCGCTTTTATAGTAAACTCGCTTTAGAAATTATTGCAGAAGAGGAGGGGTGTGAATCTCTCAGCCCTGGGCCTCAAAAGTGTAGAATCTCCACTGACTGCAAACAAACAGCATATAAATGTGCTGACGTGGGGTGGAGGGTAAGCATTGTGCAAGTGTGTGTACACAAGCATACACAATCCAATTTTATAATACTACACGTCACATGAATATGCAAGCAGGGGGGATGAATGACTGAAGCAGTGTGAATGAAGTAGTTTCTCACTTACTCCCTCCTTAATTTTACACTCCCTCCCATTACTGGCCCCATAGTGCCATACAAAACACACACACAGGCACACACACTGCTACAGTATCATATTCTTTTACTTTTTCTTCTCAACATCTTTAATTTTATCATTTGTAAATGTTAACCTTTATGCTTCTTGTTTTGACACCAGGCGATCAGCCCTCAGGTAGCCCCCCCTCAACTCATATTCAACATTCAACGTGCTTGTGTCTCCGAACTTGATTGTGAATCAGGATGCAGATTATTTCCTGTTCAAATCTCTCATCTGTCTGTCATGCCCAGTTGTTGGCTCGCTCTCAATCACCTCATCTGTATTCCAAACAGAGATTGCAGTCAGATAAGAGAGAAAGAAACAAAAATTCATCCCTCCCATACACTCTTCTCTCTCCTCACAACCGCCTACCTTGCCTTCCCACCTCCCTTTCTCCCATTCTGACTCATACTGAAATCCCAGTGAGCTTCCTCTTCCCCCCAACCCTCCGCTCTCATTTGTGTTTTCTCTCCCTTTGATTGCCAAGCTGGCTCGAACGCAATGAGCAGGGCAAGAGAGAATGAGCAAATTAATAAAATAGAGAAGGAGAGAGGAGCAGAGGGATGGAGACAGAGAAGGAGAGGAGGAGGAGGAGGAGGAGGAGGAGGAGGAGGAGGAGGAGGAGGACTATGTGCTGCCAAACGTGCCCGTAATGAGGATTCTGTCAAAAGAGAGCAGAGGAGGAGGATTGCGTGTGTGGTGGTGGTGGTAGTGGTGGTGGATGTGTGTGTGTCGGAGTGAGATGGAGGTTTGGAAAGAGAGGGTGTTTATTAGTGAAACCCCTCTCGCCCCCGCGTCGTTACCTCCACTGTCTCCATGCTCTTCTTGCCTGCAAGATTTGTGCGATCCAAACCCACACTCACGCACAGCAGCAACTCCACATCCACCCACACATACACACACACATACTCAGAAACTTTGAATATGTGTGTTTGTTTTAAATGTTGTGTGACAGAGTAAGAGGAAGAAACATGCGTGTAATGGCGCTTGTATTCCCTCAGTAACATGTATTCCTACACCTCTGGAGCCAATTAAATGGCTCCAGCAAAATTGACTTATACCTGAGATGCACATGACAAAACTATTTGATTTCATTACATTTCCAGAGCATCTGTGGCAAAGGAAGGATGCCTACATGGGCTGTCCTTTTGCAAAGTCATATGTCGTCTCGTCTCATCTACTGTAACTCCAACAGTGACTCACACAAAACTTCACAACATTATGCCAAAGTCATATGCTGAATGTAATTAGTGTGCAACGCCAGCTGTATGTGTTTGTGTGTGTGTGTGTGTGTGTGTGTGTGTGTGTGTGTGTGTGTGTGTGTGTGTGTGTGTGTGTGTGTGCGTGTGTGTGTGTGTGTGTGTGTGGGTGTGTGTGTCTGTGTGTGGGTGTGTGTACACCTGTGTGGCAGGAACTGAGCAAGAACCAGTCGACTCCCAAGAAAGAGAAGCAGGAGTGGCTGTCGAAGCAGAAAGAGAACATCCAGCACTTCCAGGTCAGGATCTGTCAGACAAATAAAACCCACTGAATAATGATCAAATTAAAAACCAGTAATCATATTTGCAGCATGCACCTGTTTGAGTTCAGCACGAGTGTCATTGGAATATTCAGTGCCGATCACCAGGAATATTTTAAGTAGCATATGTGTCTGTATTAATGTGTCAAAGCCCACGCCATATCCTAATATCGTGTTTACTGCATATACATAGCCAAATGAAATTAGAGCAGGAGTTTCCATGTACATCTTAAAATTACCTGTAAATAAATGAATGCACATGTGGGCCAGTCATTACAGACTCATGCTGTGCAATCAATTTGTTTTCACTGTGTTCCAGTCCTGGATACATATATTAGACAGTCAGTTAAAACAAACCATGTAAAAGCCTGCAGAAGTTTTTTCAGACCGTGGCAACATAGCACTGGAGGCTACACTTGAACGCAGCATTCTTGGCTTTTTTTACTCAAATTTTATTGAATTTCATGGAACAGTTGGAACAAGCTAATCTAGAATATTTAATGAATGAGATGCTGTCAGACAAAGAGGAATTAGATGATTTTAACAACCCTGAAGCTAATTAAAAACGGAATATACTGTTGAATAAGTGGTGCATAACATAGTCAGGAATATCATTTTGGTCTTTAATAAAACTTTTATTGAATAAGGTCATGAAATACAGTCAATATCTTCCACTGCTACAATCTGTGTTACATTCTGTCTTCTTTCTCTATTTTCTGTTTGGCTTTGCACTGACACGTCACTCCACATACTCTATCTCATATTGTCTGTTCGCTCATTCCTTCCTTGTCAATCCCTCCATCTCTTTTTGTGAATTAGACATTTAAAACCAGTCGAAATTGATATACTCCAACATCTAGTGCCAGCAAATATGCGTCACACAAGCCTCTGGCCTCAGTCTGTCTTTCTGTCTGTCTGTCTGTCTGTCTGTCCTCCACACACGCCTTCTTTCCTTTCTGTCTGTCTCACCACTTTTTATGTGGATCCCATTTCAGTCATCTCACTTTTGTCTCTCTGCCATTTTCATTCTCTTTTATTTGTTACTCATTTTTCAACCCCAGCGTTTTCATTCCCCTCCACCCTCAACCACAATGTCCCACCTTTCTCTGCTGACTGTATTCCCCCATCTGTCCTTCTCCTCCACTCCAGTCATCTCTAAAAGTCATCTCCTCCCACCTCCCATTGTCCCAGTGGGGGAGACAGAGAGAGGGAAGGAGAGAGAAGATGAGATGGGGGCAGGAGACATCGAGTTATGATTGGGCTGGAGAAACCCCCTGGTGTCAGAAATTCACCTGCAAAAACTCCCTGCTTCCCCCGCTTTTCTCATCTGTATTCACAGTCTCTCCTCCCCCTGTTCTCTCCTCCTGCATCATGCCTCCTCACCTCTCTCCCTCGCTTCCTCTTTCTCTCTGTATCCCTCCCTCACCTCCTCCCTGCCTCCCCCTCTCTGTCCTTCTGTGTCTCTTATCATCCTGCATTGCTCCACCTGCACTGTGGTGCAGCACTGACAATCAGAACTCTGCACACATACACGGAGGCACACGCGCACACACACTTATAGACTCGCGCACACACAGGGAGACACACGCCCACCACTTCCGGTAGCCCCCCCTCTCCCTCTCTCACACCTCTCCACTGCAGACACGAAACATTCTACAACCCCTGGTGTGCCAGTGCTTCATCAAGAGACACTGCTGGCACTACATCAAAACAGTATTCTGCATTCACACACAATGTGGCTTATCGCTTATGCCACATAAAAGTAATCGTGACAGCAATATGAAAAACAGAGAAAGCTTTATTGATTGGAATAAAAGGGTAATAATGATAATAATAATGATGCTCAACATGTTTACATAAAATATAAATTCATTAATAAAACAATTAGACAATAATGAAATAAGACAATACAATGAGAGTTCAACCAAATCCGGAGCAATTAAAAACCTTGTGAAACAATAACAATAAATAGATGGTCTGTAAAATTGTAGAATTAGCCCAATGTTCTTCTTTTAATATGGGGGTAGGTATACTGTAATTAGACAAAAAATAACTTCTATCAGTGTAAGAAGTAATCTACACACTAATAAGTATGTGTAGACATATCTGCCAAAGAAGTGAGCCATCCAGCACCTTGGATGAATAATTTAGTGACATGATGAAGGAGTGTGTAAGGAAAAAGAGGAGGTTTGGCTTTGGATGAAAAATCATGTGTGGGAGATTTATAGGAAGGACACAAGACTCTGCCCCTTTAATTTTGTGTTGCTAGGGAAATGAAGCTGTTTACTCTAGCATCAGCCACACCGATGATGTCTGCCTGAACTCCCCACGCAGCCCCCTCATATGCGCAGACACATACATACGCATCCAGTCTTTCTGTATAATTCTGTCATTTGTTTCTGCAGTCCCACAATTCCCCTCCTCATGAAGTTTGTCAGTTCACATCAAAGTCATGAGTGGAAGACATGACAGGAAATATGTGATAAAGTGGACATGTTGCACTTCCGTTGTATAAATGACTTTGATGGAAAACAAAAGTAGATGGGATAAAGTTCATTGTTGGGCCAATCCAGACATTGGCCCAACAATAGGGCAGTTGAGCTAAAACTGAGAATAAGTAATCAATCCTGACATCTAGTGGCATTTGTGAGAAATTGAGGGTGTGTATATATGTAGCATATCTGTCTGTCTTTTTCTTTATATAATGTAAGACCTTTAAGCCCCCTTCCCCCAGACCTCATATGTAGGTCAAGGCCTACGTAAGAATTACATAACTACACATTTTTTTAATGACACACATTTTGTCAAATTGTAACATAAAATGTTTATTAAAATGATAGAGTTTAATAATATATATAATAATATGTTTAATTAACCATGAGTCTATTTGGGAAGGTAATAAGGAGTGTTCCGATTAAAACAATTTAGCCTGGTGCAAGATTGGAAAATCATCAAAAAAACGTTTTTATCAAATCATTTATCGATGTCTGCATTAACAGATTTGGTGGCAATATGTCCCTTTATATTAAAGGGATTTTTGGTAGAAGAGGCAGCACAAAATGTTTTTTAATTTTTAGAAAACACATCGTATATTATAGTATACATAGGATAGGAATAACAAGATATAACTAGATATGACATAACATTACATCAATCACATCAAGATGAATAGCCACAATAAGAATGTAGTATGCTATAGATATGAATAAAAGGCTAAGAGAAAAAAACATATATTACTGATTCACATGAAGATATTCTGTGTAAGAATAATAAGGATATTTTTGTGTAAAAGTTCATTAGAATGTATAGTAGTAAAGCTAATAGTAGCAAACTAGTAAACTTTTCAATTCAAGACTTTTGCTTATATGGATAACGGAAACTGCTTTAATAAAATCGTGCGCAAAATTCAAATTGTAGTAAGGGGACGGTACTACATTAACGGAATGCCTTCGACTGCGACGTCACCCGGTGATTATGTTTGAGCCAGTTGGGCCACCGTACTTGTTGTGTTTTTGTTTTAGTGAAGTCAAAGATGGCGAACGAACTGGACAGAGTGCGAATCTCAGCTGCGGAACTCCGAGCTGAAGCGTCGAATTTAATTAATATTACTGACTGTCAGAAAGGTGAGAGAAATTGAACTACATCCTTGGAGGAAATATATTTATAAAAAAGTTGATGAATTCAAGCGGAAGTATCCCAAATTAGCTAGAAGTAGCCTACGGAGTTGCTAAGTGTGTAACCAGCTAATGTTGTTAGCTAGCTAGCTATCTGCCTGTCCATTCTTTGGTCCGTTGTAAACGCCCCCTTCAACAGCGGATACTTTATGTGTGACTGGTCACGATTTAACCACGTTTCTAATATTCATTGTCCTGTTTTTTACATTTAGTCCCAATACTTTAAGTACATTAGAAGAAGAAATGTGTCCGTAATATGTGAATGTAACGTTAACCGTTAAATGGTGTTACGACAGATAAGCTCGACTCTTGTAATAGTTAAACGTTAGTTAACGTTAGAGAATTAGCTAACGTCAGCCAACCATTACAGTTTCGTCTTTCCGCTGAAGAGAAAAAAGCGTTTATTTAAAAACTTTATAGAAAAAGTTGTCAAAACAGTGATGTGTGTTTCTCATTTTGTGGGATGTATTTCATGTTTATTTGTAAACACAAACAGCATAAAACATTGCACCCATGTAAGTACTCGCGTACAATTACATTAATACAAAAAACGATTCAATAAATAAAAAAGAGCAGGTTTGCAAAGCTACATTAAAAAAGTAGTGACCGTCTACTTGTCCTTGTTGTGAATGGATAATGCAGTTGAAAAGAAAAAGTTAAATGTGTGTGAATGGGCACACTTGTTTCCCTCCTAAACTCTTATTCTTCTATGAAAATAATCTCCAGTGACTTGGTTCCAAACAGGCATAATTTCAATTGTTGTCATTTACATTGTTTATTTTTCTTATTGTAAAAGAGCCTGGTGTAGCTTATCCCTCTGTGTGGTAGCCCACCATTGTTGTCTCAAAACAAAAAATCAATGAGACACTCCATTGCATTAACCTGTTCACACATTGACAGTCATTTATTTTGAGTCCAACATGCATCGTTCTCCTGCCATCAATACTTACTTAAGCACCAATTGCATTATTTATTCACAGCTAACAATAGTTCCCAACAAATCCACCGTTTATTTCTGTTTAAGTTATGTTTGCTAAAGAACTACAGTGCACAGCTGATCAAGTAGATATGCACCGACTGCAATTTTCTTGGCCGAATCTGATGTTTTAAAAGTCTTACATACTGATTCAGATTTCTCTGACTCCAACTAATTTCTTTATGTGTCTTTCTGTAGATGAGCAACAGGAGCATCATGTACACAAGCAGCAAAGGAAACGGGAAGGAAAGCGCCCGCGCCCTGAACTTCAGCGCTACCAGCCGGTAGCTGGACATGGACGGTGTCACCGTGACAGTGAGGAGGGAGAAACTTGTCAAAGTGATCCCCTGGCCGCTGAGTCACATGGCCATGATAAACCACCCCAAAGTGAGAAAAAGGGTGTCTCTGAAAAAGTTTTAGAGAGACATGTGTGCACAGACAGTGGGGCAGGCACCGACAAAAAGGAAGAAGACAGGATGAGAGGTGATGGTAGTAACACTCAGAACTATAGAAAGGGCGTCCAATCACAATCTAAATTAGAAACAAATCAAGAGAAAGGCTTTGTTGAAAATGACAGCGAACACCAGGAACCTGCTGGAGCTGCTAAGCCCTCACGGAAAGCCCGCAAACCAGACCGAGAATTCTATCAACCTGGAAGCAGAAGGACCGTTCAGGAAAATGACTGTGGAGTTGGAAAAGAGCAGGAAAAGCCTGACCTTAGAAAGAATAAGCAGAAAGCTGAGCCAGAATCCCAGTTGAGTACAGAGGAAGGGGACAAAAAAACATCTCTACTGAAGCAGGGAGGGAACGATAAAGAAGTAAAACATATACAGGAAAACCTAAAATTGTCTAAATCTAGTGAGACAAACAAAAAGCAAGGAGGCCGAGATGTGGAAAAAACCCCATTACCCTCTGATGCTTCGGTGGACAAAATTACTAGCAAAGTAGAAAAACTCAGTGTGAAAGAAAAGGGTAAAGTGAGATGTGAAGGCCAAACTGTTGAAGAGTTAAGTTGCAAGAGAGGGGAAACAACTGATAAGGAAAAGAGAGGCCAAGGCAGAGGAACAAAAGAGGAGGATGAAAAGGTAGAGAAGAAGAAGGAAAAGGGAAACCGCAGCAAAAGGGGAGGGGAGAAGGAAAGAGAGAGGATTCAGGATTCCAAAAGAGGAGAAGATGAAGCAGGTGGTGGAGGAAAGGGCGACCAGGGGAAAGCTGAGAAGGAAAGAGACAGGAGAGCAGCAGAAGTGGATAATAAACCAGGTAAAACAGCAGATACACACCAAAGCAAAGGAAGAGATAATCGCAGAAGAGGAGACAACAACAACAATAGGTCCAGAGACTCTGAAAAAGATGCTAAGACGGAAAGAAATCCAGACAGGGCAGTAGAAGCATGCAACAGAAACAAATCCAATTCTAACAGCACAACACCAATCTCAAAACGTTATTCCAAATCAGATATTCGGCGCTCACGGAATCGAACTTACAGCAGTAGCTCAGCCAGCAGTGTCACCAGCCTGGATGGTCCTGGAGTAGCGATGAATGTGGAGAGTACCAAGTGGCCACGCTTGGAACCTAAGCATAAAGAGGGGATTGCCAATAGTGGAGCAGGACGAAGGAGTCATTTACAAAGCTGGACAACCAACGGGGAATCATCTACAGAATCAATGGAAGGAAGTGAGATGAGTGACAAAGCAGAAGACAGGAGGAGGAGAGGTGGCAGGGAAGAACTAAGTGCAGAGGGGCGGAGGGAAGAAAGGAACAGACCAAAGGGAAACGGAGGTGGAGGTCGGGGAATCCTAAGGGTTTCTATAGAAAAACAGCCGGGTACCACGTCACATAGTGGGCTGTCTCTACATCGCAAGCCAGGCTTGGTTCTTCGTGGCAGAGGTGGGGGTATCCTGGTGCTTCCAGCTCGCACAGACATCTCTAATTCCCCAGAGGTCGGGCAAAGGCTTCTTTTTGGTGGAATCAGGGGAGGAGGACCTTGCAGGAGTAGAGGAGGCAGAGGAGGAGGAGTGAGACGGCTCTGGGATCCAAATAATCCCGACCAGAAACCTGCTCTTACCAGCACCCAATCCTCACAGCATTCATCTCTCCAGCAGCCTATATATCTTCAGACTGGGGCTGGAATTGGACAACTTCACTTTCTCGACACAGACGATGAGGTAGCAGGCAGTCCTCCAGTGTCGCAGGGTGATCACTTTCGATCCCAGCAGGCTGCTGCCATGGCCTACTACAAATTCCAAAACTCTGACAACCCCTACGGCCACCCCATGCCCACCAGCAACCCACATAGTCCCGGTGCCACCAGCAGCCAGCGCTATCCATATCCTTATCATATGGGGCCCTACCAAATGGCTCCCCCAAATGGCATGTACCCTGGCCTTGGTGTGGGTCAGTTCTGTGGGAGTTACAGGGGAGCAGGTTATTCCCAGCCTGGAGCAGGAGGTAGTTTGACATTTGAAGAGGTGGAGCAACAAGCCCGAGGGGAGCTGGGGAGGATGCTGAGGGCTGCAGATGCACAGGAGCTCCAGCTCAGTAATCTGCTTTCCAGGGACAGAATGAGTGCTGAAGGACTGGATCGCATGGCCCAACTCAGGTTAGGATTTGGGGCAAAATATGTGTCCTATATGGGTGCTTGGTTTATGTTTTACTCTTACACTACTTGTTTGGCTGTCAGTTGCCACTTCGTACTCATTAATAATATACTCATCAGAACTGAGTCAGTAGATTTATTGAAAGAGTCCTGTCCTGTTTTGCCTGTCCTGTTTTCTAGAGCCGACCTTTTGGGGCAATATGAGCAGGTCATCCTGACAGACATCGACTACTCAGACTCACAGAACGTGGATCAGGCTTTGTGGAAGAATGTGTTTTACCAGGTCATTGAGCGCTTCCGGCAGCTACTCAAAGACCCCACTTATGACAACACCCCTCATATAAGGAACATGCTGCTCACGCTGCTTGACGAGGTAAGGAATGTGTGGGAAATTCAGACGAGGCAAAGTTTCACAAAAATATGAAGAGGTTTTTGCAAGGGGCGCAAATTTAAGGGGTTTGTATAGCATTGAACATCTGTGTACAGGATTCATAATCTTGCTTGAGGATACGTCAAGACAAACGCTAACAGTCTCTTTGGGCACTTTATTAGATATTGATTGGGAAGAAAATGCAGAATTAGTACGATTGTATGTAATTTGCTAAAATATACATTGTTTATTTTTATTTTGCATAATAATCCTGAAAATATTTGTGTCCAAAACCATTTGACATTTTGTGTACATTAAAGATGTCGAACTATATTTGTTTTCTTCACTTATCTGTTGTGATCATTGTCTGTGTTTCGCAGGGGGCACTTTTCTTTGATGCGCTGCTGCAGAAGCTGCAGACAGTGTACCAGTTTAAGTTACAGGATTACATGGATGGCATGGCTGTCAGGGCTCGGCCATTACGCAAAACGGTAAAGCAATACTCCTTTTAGTCTTACGTGTTTGTGTGTGCACTTAACATGTGTTCAAAGAATAATCAGATAATGCTTCTTAAAATGTATTAGATATACTTTATATATCCAATGTGTACGGCTGAATCGGGCAACAAAAATGCAACTTGAAGCTTGTAAAATGTTTTACCAAAGTAACATAGTGGCAGTCACACGGTCATTTAATGAGCCAGGCAATGATGAGATAATCTCATGTTACTAGCAACTAGTTAGTTACTAGTTGTTATTTGTGTCTACAATTATAACTGAACATTGTATGTTGTGAATTGTTAAAAGTTTATTTTGTGTTTCTGTTTTTTTCAGGTGAAGTATGCAATCATCAGTGCTCAGCGCTGCATGATTTGTCAGGGAGATATCGCACGTTACCGGGAACAAGCCAGTGATTCGGCCAACTACGGCAAGGCTCGCAGGTAGGCTGTAGTTGGCATTAAACATTTAAATTAGACTGAGTTGGGAGGCTATAATGTCAAAATATTGTGTCCAAAAACGAGTGGTCAGGACTATCCTGAATGACTGATGGTATCTCATGACTACACATATCAATTTTCTTCGTAGCTGGTACCTGAAAGCCCAGCAGATTGCACCCAAAAATGGACGACCATATAACCAGCTGGCCCTGCTGGCAGTCTATACAGTAAGTGATGTAGTTTAAGTGGGAGGTGATGGCGTAGTAGTCTGCAGTTAGTTCGCTGTAAGTCGCTCTGGATAAGAGCGTCTGCTAAATTACCTGTAATTAAGTAAGAATAGAAAGTTGAAAATTGGATTTTAGGCTGAAAAAGTTCTCTGCAGGCCTAATTGGATAAATGTAATTAAGGCATTTACTTTTTTGACTGTTTTTCTCCTGCCATTACTGAAAAATACAACTATATTTTGAGTAATAGTCTTGTCACTCCCACCCACTGTGTGTCCTTTTGTGAGATACCTCCCTCTCTCACTCTCTTTCCATCTCTTTTACTTACAGAAGCGGAAGTTGGATGCTGTGTATTATTACATGCGCAGCTTGGCAGCTTCCAACCCCATCCTGACTGCAAAGGAAAGCCTGATGAGTCTGTTTGAGGAAGCTAAGCGAAAGGTTAGACACAAACTTCAGTCACTAACTTGAATTATATAATTCACCTTTTTGGACCAAAAATTTAAGGCAGCTCAAGTGCTTCTTGTTTAGAGACTTTTGTTTTTGTAGACAGAGCAGCTTGAGCGAAGGAGGAGACAAGAGCATGAAGGAGGCTCTAGGGGCCCGGCAGTGAGAGGGAGAGGAAGAGGGGAAGATGGAGCCCGTGTGGAGATATGGATTCGCCCCAGCGGACAAGCGGCAACCCCATCCTCTCAGAGAGGAGGTAGTGAATCCAGCAGAGACTCTGAACAGGATGGAGAGCTGGGCACTCTCAGCACTAGTGATGTAAGATCCCTTTCTTTCTTTTGCCCTCTCTCGTGCAGAGACACTGGTCTCCGTGTGCATATTTTACAGGTATTTTTGTATATTTATTTAAAAAAAAATTCAAAACACTTGGAGACACAAGTGCCTGCATACGTCTCCCACACAGTTTTATAGAGAATTTAATATCCCCTCTTTTCTTTGTAATCAATTTATTATTTCCTCTGCTTTAATTCTTTCCTCTCATTCAGTGTGTCCTCTACGTTTTATTTCTTTTGACTGACATTTATTCCTGCTGTCGTCATTTAATTTGTTTCTCATCCTGGGGCCTTCATTTCTGTTTACTAATCTTTGGTTTTCAAGATATTTTTAACTCTCTAATCTCTTTCTCCACATCTTTCAGCTCTTAGTTATTTGTCCCTTTTTTTGTTTGTTTAGTTTTTTTGCTTGCAATGATTCACCATGTACTGTATTTATTAAGTGGACCGGGCTATTTTCTCAAGTGTTTATATGGAGTTAATTGTGTGAAGCTACAATGAAATTGAAAAAAATAATGTTTTATCAATGTTTCGACATGTCTTCTTCAGGCTATTGATGGACATAAAATAATTGTATATACTTAAATTATACAAAGTAATTGGACATCCATCCATCCTTTTGTTCGCTAGGTATTCTGTCAATTTTGACATTGTGGCAAATATTGCAGATAACTGGGAGACATAATGTCGTTCTCCTGCAGATTCTAGGCTTTCTGTAAATGTCTTCCCAGGTGTGTGCATCCAGTAACCCACCAATGGGAGGCGCCCAACTTTATCAGCTGGTTTGGTTACAAGCTAGAAGCAAATCACTTGTTTCTGTGAGAGAGCTTTGGTTTAAGATGTGGTGGCTCTGATCTCATTTGTGTTTGTTTGGTTCATCACACAGCGAATCATTGGTTGCTGTCAGAAGTTGGTTTTTCTAGGAAAAGAGCACACTTTTTGACACCACTGTCTTCATGTTTACGTTCATTATTAATTATTAAGTAGCTTTAAATATCCTACACAAGTGCAGAATGCAGCTTTGTGGTAATAATAATATAATAATAAGCTTTATTTGTATAGCACCTTTCATACAAGAATTGCAGCCCAAAGTGCTTCACAGCAAAAACATAACAATTAGTACAAGATTAGAATAAGAGCATTTACAGTACAATAATCACAGTGTTGATGTAAATGAGTCTGAAGTACCATAATTAAAATAGCAGATAAAATAGTATAATAATAATATATCTATTTTTACTTTCTTTACGTTTAAACTATTTACATTTGTGTTTCTCTCCTATGTACTCTGCTTTTGTGCACTATTTGTAAGTGTATCCTGTTGGAAGAGGAATCTGTACGAGTATCCTCTTTGCTCTTTCCAGCTTCAGTACCCTTTCAGTCCATTTCCTCCCACCACTATTGTTCAAAGTCTCGGGTGTACTGGATGAAGACATGTGTTTTCTTATCATGTGCTGTACTGGGCTTTAGGGCTTGTAGCTAAATAAAACTGTTACCAAAAGATTAGTAATACTTTTCTTTTGGCCTTTTCTTTTTTTCTTCCAGCTAAATAAGAGATTCATTCTGATTTTCCTGCATGCGCACGGAAAGCTCTTCACTAAAGTGGGGTGAGTGGCGTCTCATGTATTCCAGCTCTTCACAGACTGAATGAGTTTGAATGAATTTAAATCGTTTTGTGTGTTTCTTTTGTGTCTGTTCTTTCTGAATTGTTTTATATGAATGTGTGTATTTATTCCTATACAGCATGGAATCCTTCCCTGGAGTGGCCACCCGCGTTCTGCAGGAGTTTAAGACGCTGCTCCAGCATGGCCCTTCACTCCTGGGCAGCACGCACATGCTGCAGATCATCACCATCAACATGTTCACCATACACAATGCCCACAGCAGAGGTGATGCTGCACACACACACACACACACTCATTGTGTTTATCTGCTAAATAAATACAAATGCATGGCTGGTGAACAACCTTTTTAGTTTTTTCTGCTCGTGTAAAATGTGAATCATGTTAATTTGTTGCCATGTTTGTAGCATTTAACCTCATCTTCTCACATGCAGTTCTTTTTCCAACTTAAATACAATTACTAAATGAACTCAAGTGCTGGAGCTGTACACATGTCATTTGTAATATTGATACAAAGCGTGTTGAGGAAATGCTGTTTCAAAATGTCTGTCTCTGTTTGTCAGCTGAAGACAAGGAAGTGCGATCTGTTTTACAAGAGCAAAGCACTGCCCTGGGTCTCGGCATGTTCGCACTAATGGTGCAGCGCTGCACAGAGCTGCTCAGGGATACTCCTACAGGTACGCACACAGTCGGCACCACAACATAATGATCAGCAGCATGTATTGAAGTTGTGGCTCTACAGTCGTCTAATTCAGGTAGTTTTGAAATGAACCTCAATATTAATATTTGGTTGTCGATCGGTGAACATTATTCATAGACCTAATTGGTAACATTGTATATGACTGGGCAGACAGCTCTGTCTACCTAGTATCATGTACTACTATTAATTAGAGAATACACTATTGGTCGGCTACGTGGCTGAACAATCCATCTTTGGAAATTTCTGGATAAACCCCAAGACACTTTGTTTTACTTTGTAACAGTAAAATGATGTTGAAAATATAAAAGCAAATCATTTTGATGGTTTTTGACTTCCAAAAGGGTCGAGTTTTCTAACTTCAGTTGGAATAATCATAATCCACCTTTTATTTGTACAGCTGTGATCACATTTTGTGAATTTTATTTTGTTTTTGTTTGAGTGTATTACAAAAAACAACGTGGGTCAACTGACGAAGAGATGACAAGATAGCTTGAGTTGCAAAAATAGATTAAGGTGCTTTTATTTACAAAAATCGGATTTACTAATCTCTACATAAAACAGCACTACTCATCAACTCTGTCTCAGACCCAGGGACTGGGGAGGAGAATAACCTTTGAAGGATTGTACTTTAAAAACTTCTCTTTCTCTCTTTTAGAGCCAGTCCCCATGGCAGATGGAGAGGAGGAGAGTAAAGGGGAGGATCTTGAGTGTATGATGAGGGTCTCTGCCTTCCCATTAGACCTTAGAGAACTGCTGCCAAGCATCAAGGTGTGGTCTGACTGGATGTTGGGACAACCAGACCAGTGGAACCCACCACCGTGCAGTATAGAGTGAGTACTTTAAATCTGCAGTAACCTTTTTTTATTTGTCCACTTCGGGGCAGTGGAAACAAGTTGTGAATACAACATTGGCATGTCCTCATTTATTAAATTTGAAAGCAAAATATATTTACATTTACATACTTTCAATTACTACTGTTGGTTCTGCTCATGGCCTGTACTGTCACGATCACATCAAACACACACACACACACACACACACACACCAACTCTCTTCAGACAGTATTTTGTTAAAATAATATAATACTAAGTTAATGTTCCTCTCTCATCAAGTTGTAGCCCTGATGTTTGGCAGTGCCTGGCTGACCTGTGTAACATGCTGGCACATGTGGACCACGAGGAAGTGCCGCTGTACAAAGTTGACACTGAAGAAGTCGAGGGAGAGGAGGAGTTGACTGTGCTGCAATTGAAGGAGGACCGGCTGCTTGCTGGCTTTGTACCACTGCTTGCTGCACCACAGGAGCCTTGTTACACAGACAGACACACTGACATGGTGAGTGGAAATGAAAGGTGTCTCATTATATGGTAACACTGAAGCCTTGGAACATGCTTTTCCTCCTGTGTAGTTACTG
The DNA here is from genome assembly GCF_900634415.1 of Cottoperca gobio. Lineage (NCBI taxonomy): Eukaryota > Metazoa > Chordata > Actinopteri > Perciformes > Bovichtidae > Cottoperca > Cottoperca gobio. Next base: position 15,431,845 of record NC_041368.1, read on the forward strand.
AATATTCTACTGATTTATTTTTCTGTCACGGTCAGAGTGCCAGATTTGACACGTACTGGTAATTGTCCTCTTCCTGTTCTCATGCACATAAACCCACCTCTTCTATCCTTAGGCAATTGCAGCAGATTGTAAGAGAGTGACGGTGCTGAAGTACTTTCTAGAGGCTTTGTGTGGACAGGAAGAGCCTCTGTTGGCCTTCAAGGGAGGCAAATACATCTCTGTGGCAACTTCTCCTTCCCCTAACCACTCAATGGATACAAAGAGAAGGCAGGATTCTCTAACAGAGAAAGAGGTGACTGTCTTTCCCCTACTTTCACTCTAATAATATTTCCTCTTCACTTTGCTCCCTTTATTTTTTCATCTTTGATCGCACTCCTTTCTTTCAAAATTTGACACGACACGAAACTATGTAAATTAAATCTTCATTTCAGTTCAGCAGATGCTATTTAAAGTAGTGGGAGCCAGATTGTTGAAAATGTATCTTATCCGTGTCTGTGTGGCAGGCTGACGATGTCATAGTCGAGGCAGAGTCGTCTCTCTCCGCTTCAGAAGGAGAGGAGGATGCCGAGGAGGCGGGAGACAGCGAGAATGACATCAGGCAGCTGAAGGCGCGACGCAATGTCCTCACCAACAAGCTGGCACAGCAGCAGAAGCGCAGAGATAAAATACAGGTGAAATAGAAATACCCGTTCATAACAATAGATATTCAAATCTGGAAATGAGTTGTGATGGGTATTCTTTTTTTCTTTTTTTTATCAATAAGAGTTGCCACAGTTAAATGTTATATAAAATGTAATTTGTGTGTGTTCCAGGCAGTGCTGCAGACAGGCGGGCAGTTGGAGCTGGAAGTGAGGCCTCTCTTTTTGGTTCCAGATACCAATGGATTCATTGATCACCTGGGAGGGTTGAAGAGACTCCTTCAGTGTGGAACATACATAATAGTTCTGCCACTCATCGGTAAGACTGAAAGACAGAAACAAAGAAAAGAGGAAATAAATGAATGGATGAGTACGCTCTCTAGTAAGAGGGATGAAGGAGGATTAAATGGTGGTGTTGTGACATGTATACAATGATAATAATGCCCCATGTGTCTGGTGTTAAGTGTAGAAACGGCACATCTTTGTTCATGTATACTCATAGTGAAATGTGTGTTCTCTCGCAGTGATTACAGAGTTAGATGGCTTAGCTAAAGGCCAGGACAACTTTGGTGGAGGAGTGGGGTCAGGGGGACGTGGCACTGGTGGTCGTGGCAACTATAATGTTAGTGCAGCCCATGTGCGGGCCGTGCAGGAGAAGGCCCGGTTGGCAGTGGCTTTCCTAGAGAAAGGTTTCGAAGCCAGGGAACCGTACCTCAGAGCCCTGACAAGCAGAGGAAATCAGCTCGAGTCCATTGCCTTCCGCAGTGAAGACACCTCTGGACAGCAGGTGAGAGCCCAAATAAATGTATCTCAAAATGTTTCTTTGTTTTCGTTTTGTTTTATAAGATATTATTCAGCTTTTTCTTTTGCTTCGAAGCAGTGGCTGACTGCGGATACTACTTACATCAAATGTTTGTATTGTTTCTCGTGACTTAGTTTTCTATTTTTCCTCAGGGTACCAATGATGATGTGATTCTGTCCTGCTGCCTTCACTACTGCAAAGACAAGGCTAAAGATTTCATGCCTGATCAGAGAAGTAAGTAACATTGACTGTCATTCAATCAGTCTTCATATTTCCTAACACATAAGCAACCGTGTAATTTAATGTGAATAAAGTCATCTAAGTGTATTTCCCCCCCACACACACACAGATGGGACCGTGAGGCTCCAAAGGGAGGTGGTACTCCTTACAGATGACCGTAACCTGCGCGTCAAAGCTTTGACTCGCAATGTCCCAGTCCGAGACATCCCCGCTTTCCTCAGCTGGGCCAAAGTGGGCTGAACCAGGCTAAGCTGGAATCAAAGGAACCCAACTGTGGAAGCCTGCTTGCCACTCAGCCGCAAGAGAAGACACACTTGAGCAGAGAAAGAGAAGAAAGGAGACAACAGGGGAGAGGAAATGATTAAGAAAGAATAGAACCACTTCTTATGAAAATACAAGCAAATGTAGTGAGGTGTGTGTGTGTGTGTCTGTGTGTCTGTGTGTGTGTCTGTGTGTGTGTCTGTGTGTCTGTGAGTGAGTGCAGATCAGATCAGTGAGTTTCCCCGGAAAGAGACAGGGAGACTTGACAAGTCTCAGAAAGGCTGGACTGGAAGGCAGGAAAGGTACAAATGGAGTGATTGGATTTGTAAGTTGTCTGGTCCAGCCCTGAGCCTCTGCTCCTAGTTGGTGAGTGTGAACTCTGCAAGCGGTATTAACATTAGAGGTGGATGAAAGAGGGAGAGTGTTTATGGTCATTTAATTGATGACAAACAACGATAATGAAGGCCATAACTGGCACTTCCACACTTCTCTTAGGGCCCAGTTGCATAAACTGCTTTGACCTCTACAGCAGAGCTGAGAGAAAGGTAGGCAGAGAGAAGCACAGCTGGAAGGTCTTTGTCAGTACAGTAAGAAGTGTAGAGAGGGTTAATCGAGCCCTAATGCAACCTCAGCACCTCCAAGGAATCCCTTGCCGGTATGGCATTTCCTGCTAACCCAGGAAGTGTTTAATGCCTGTTTGGTAACTTTGGTTGTTCCTCCAGTTTGATGCTAGTATTAAGTTTGGGTATTTTAAGAAAACGTTTTGAAAAAGTCAACAACGCATTGGTTATTATTTATTTTTGTAAAAGGTTTTTTTTTTCATTTTGTAGACTCTGATAAAAAGCATCTGCCAAGTTTTCCCATGTTTTCCAGCTCCAGATGGATTTATAAATAATTTATTTCTGTGTTTGAGCAGTATAATAAATTCCTGATATTTGATATCAAGACTACTCAGTTGGTTTCCAGAACATTATGCTCATTGGGATGTAGCCCTTTGAGAGAAGTTCCACCCATCTATCACTTAACAAATACAGTTTGACCCACGATTTTAGGATGAGAGTTCTTCCTTCACATTGACTGGCAGATGCTTTATTATCAAGTACCATTGGTGACTATTTTACTTTATTTTCTATTCATCTTTACACTCTTTGTACTTTTCAGTGCATACCACCACAGCAGTTACCTTTTCATGAAATGTTTTTAATCACCAATAACAGTATTCCTCTTCAGAGTGTGCTTTCTTTTCCTTTTCTTTCGAGGTCCCATATTTTCTTTTCTTTTAGAATACATAATACATGAGGTATACCGCCACAAATTACAGTCTGTAAAGTTTCCATCAAGTTTAAGCAACACCTTGCTGATGCATTGTCAACAAACGTTCAACACAAAGGCAGTATGTGTGTTTGTGTTTTTGCTTGCTCTGGATTGCTTTAGGACACAGTTTCAGGAGATACTGAGTTATAGTGTATGTTTCTGTCTGTATTTGTGTCTGGATGCTCAAAATAGATCTACACCTATGTTATCTTGTTATGTTGCATCATACACAATACATCATTCACTTGTGACCGTTTGATCATACAAATTTAGAATAATACTGTATGTAGAAGTGGCTACCCTGCGTTGTATTTGTCCTGTACCTTTTCAGCTAGGTAGGCTCGTAAAACTTCCATAAGCAGTTGATGTTTAAGTATTTTTGAAAAACCTCTAGAAAGGTTTATTAGTTTCTTCAGCCCCTCTGTTTTTGTGCTACTGTATGCTCAGTGCAATCTACTGTGTTAAGTGGCTCTGCTGAAGTGAATACATAGTCAATTTAACACGTTTTCATCGACCAACAATAAAATGTTTTGATGGCACACTTTGTTTTTTTCTTCATTAATGTGCAAAAGAAGATGTGACATTATTATTTTTTTTAAAAGCCCTTTTTTTTTACAGTAGACATTTTTTTCTTGTCATAACAGGAAAAGCACAGGTGTTACTAATGATTCCTCATTATACTAACAGAAGCATCTAAATAGAACTCAGACATCATTAATGTTATCATTTACACCTGTGCTTTTCTTCTGTGACATGTCAAAATGTTTGCTGGGAAGGAGGCCTATAGTTGTGTGGCACAAATATATTCTTAATATTCACATTAAATTTATCTTAAACCTTCAAACGTACAGAGCCAGATCATCAGTGGATATTTGAAGGTCTTGTGTTTTATTAAATTATATTATAACCAGAAAATTGAGTTTGAAATACTTGTTTAATTACTAAACACACAGAGGAATTTAGTACATTCAAATGTTGACATGATTTAATTCTATTAACTTAAATTTAATAGAATCCATAGTAAACCAACATACTCAAATGTACTAAAATAATCGACAACTCAAAATGCATACTACACATAATCAATTTATCTGCAGAAAGTTGTATTTAAACGACTGACAAACCAAAACCTTATCATGAGTGCCCTCATGTGGTAGTGGTATAAAGATGACACAGGCAGGAGTGATGGAACCAAAGAGTCAGTCTTAAGTTCTTAGTGTAGCACTTCAGTAGGGAATGTGTTGATGAACTGATCAAATAGACAAACATGAGGAAATCTACCGGTCACAGGAACATCAAAAAATGAATAGCCATGATCATTATCGAGACATGCCTCAAAATACTGAACTGCTCTGGTTCAGTCCTGATATCTATTCTTAGGGCTGATTAATAGTCACATATTAAACTCCCAGTGTTAATGAAGACCCTCAGTGTAGTCTGAGTACCATCTGAATAAGATCAATGCTTGGAGGCTTCCTGGTATTCACTGTTACATGATATAACTCACTCTCAGTTATTTGTGAATGTGCATCTTCAGAGAGCATAAGTGGGACAGATCCTTTTTCAGCATATAACATCTGTAAACAAGCACAGACATCACAGATATGTTCAGTTCTAGTTTGAATATGATGTACCCTGGGATTTATGTATTTACATTATATATACACACACATATATATATATGTGTGTCAGGGACAGAAGGTTCTGCAGCCTATCCATCCATATCATTTGCTTCAGTGTACTTCTGTGCCTGGATACAGACCACACAGGCAGGACCCAATTCTCATCATCATGACAACAGGGCTACCAAGCAACCAATCAAAGCCCTCTGAGCTCTGTTCTGCAAGCTGATTGGTTTCTCAGCCTGCAGCCTGTTGTGGAATGCCCATCTTTAACCTCTCTGCTGCCATGCACATTGCATATACCCTATATTTCCTGGATGCAGATTACAGCTACACAAGTAATCCTCTGGGATGTGGTGTCACATCTATACTGATATGATAAGTTGTTTTCATGCTAGAACTAAAAAATCTTAGAGAAATGTATTTCTGGGAATATAATATAAACAGAGGATTCAGCTACACATGTATGCTTCCCTGATGTAAACACAGCATGGTGAGAAACTGACAGTGTCAGAAATGGAAACATCTGTAGCACATCAATGGACTTGTGTCAGTTGCTAAACTGTTTGGGGACTGAGGTGTTAAATTACCCTAAAAAATATGTATGGCATCAGTCTGGCATCTGTCCACTTTACTGTTAAATTATACTTCTTATTATATAACCATGTTATACCAAGTCATATCATGCCAGGTCATAGACTAATAAGGTATTGTACACACCAAATGGTTTCAAAGAGTGTAAACTCAGAGGATCTAATCATATAGTATTGTAATTATATGTTGCACAAAACTAGATTGTATTGTTTAGTTTGCTACTATTAGTATTACTGTTTACTATAATAAATGATGGTGTTGTGATGCAAAACCAACTGTTCTCATCATAGTAGGGGCAAGGACTGAAGAACTGCAAAATGAGGTCTCTGGACAGCCATTCCTGGCATATTGAGAGGATCGGTTGTTGTACAAGGATACATATTAACAGTTTTTGAAATCGACTGAGTTAACGACAGGCTATTTATAGTAGACACCAGATTAAGACTGAAACTGTTAATCACATTAAGAGCTCAGTGACTGAAAGTGCACAAAGCCAAAAACACACATAGTAAGAGAGAGAGAGAGAGAGTAATGTCCAATACTTGGTTATCCCCTGCTATAGAGTGCACCAGGACTCATGTTGTGTTGACACTTTGATGCTCTCTCCATCCACACCACACTCCTATACTTGCAGTTGTGGCACAGCAGTAGCCTACCATACTCTGAGATTAGGGAGGGGGCAACATTTACTCTGTAGGGTGCAGCTGGACAGCATCAACAAGACTCTCAAAAACTGTCACACGTGTACTCTCGCCTCAGTTTAAGCTGACTGTACCGCTCCGACTGCATTTTCGATTAATTTGTTCCTTGATTCCTTCACGATGGAAGGGAGGTGATTCTCCTCGCCGCCATTTTTAGGGGAACTGCCTATTGAAGAGAGAAACTTTGCTAGCTACTGGCTACTGCCTGACGTTAGCAACTAGCTAGCTGGCCAGTAGCTTGCCTGCCTACCAGTTCGTTGTGACAGTTAACGCTTGACAGTAGTTAGCCAGGGCAGCCTGCTTCACGTTGATATAAACTATTCATGCAGCCGACCAGTATATATGACAAAGATTCTTGCTATAAACAATTTTGCTAGCCTTGAAGTCAGCGTTACCGTCTATATTGGGTAGGGCAATTGTGCGGTTACATTAGCATTGCTAAATTATTAGCTAGCGAGTTCACACTTTGATTTCTCTGGACTGCATTGCCTCGTCTGTGATTTAGCGTCAGCCACTCAGTCTGCAGTGTCAACCTGTGTGGATTCATTTGAACCAGGTGAGTTATTTGTTAACTTTAGCCTTCTGTTAACTAACGATGGGTAGATTGTGTTCTCCAACATGCTGCAGTGGATTTCAACATAGGTTAGCTAGCGCGCTAGCAAGCTAACTATATTTGTTGCTACTCGACAGCTAACCAAAAGTTGCTGTCACAACTTGTATGCTCTGTCGCATTGACAGCTCTTAGTATGCTTTACTGTGTAATTTCAGACACCCCTTGTTAGCATAAATGTGTTTGTTTTAAATGCCAGTGTAACACTAAAGCAAATTATATCATCGTACGGGGAGCCGGGCTAGCGAGCTAAATTGTGTATGGTTTGTTGTTAATAATGGTAACGGATTGCTTTGCCTAAGAAGCGTTAGCTAGTCACGTTAGCTTGCTAATCCGCTTTATGCAACTATCGTTGCAAGCAGTGCCACTCCCTCGTTTTTGTTGTTGTCCAGTGTGGCTGTACGTTTAGTGAAACTCTGCTTTGGAGCTGTCTGTTTTAGAAGTTTGCTTATCTGTAAGGGACACTGTGACTCACACACTGTCTGAACAGCTAGCTGTGTGACGGTAGGTGACATTGATCAAGAGTCTTTCTATGTTTGTCGCACGTACATGATATGGCATTGTGTTTACAAGCAGTGGAGAGTCTGACAAGTCATTGTGATTATCATTGTGTAAGCGACAAGGAAAGCTCGCATCCATCTGCTGCTGATGGCTGTTTTTGTGCACTGACGTGAGTCGCATTCCTCTGTTTTCTGTGTTGATATTGCGTAACACTGACTTTCACTCAGCAAGCTACTCTTCTTCTTGGCTTATGTGACTTCGCCGCTCAACGTATGTATGACACAGTGGATAAGCTACACAAGTATTTACCATAACACTTTGAATATGGTTAAAATCGCGTCAGTGTTGTGACACCAAGTTTACCATTCACTTAACCAAGACACGTTGCGCTCTGTTATAGTGATCTGTCAAATGTGATGTCCAAGGTTTGATGGCTGATATGCCCAAACACCTGCACATGCTTTATGTGTCATGTATAGGGGACTCTGTTTGTTAAATAATCACTGCAGTATGAACAGTCCACCTATCTTTGTTGGTGTCTTTAGACCGCGATGAACAGACTGTCCATTTTATTAATACAGCCTATGGCAAGTACAACTTGTTCTCTTACCCTGTAATCACAGATTTTGGCGAGGCTGTCTGTCCCTGTTGTCCTATGTTCTCTGTAACCTGTGCTGATCTGCAGCACCTTTCAATTGTTCATTAATGCCTCTGCATCTTTGTCAAAACAACGGTGCATTGGCAGGCTTGAACAGCTCCCCTTCTTTACTTTCAAGGACTTGCTGCAAGCTGATGATGAGAGGTACGCAGCTGTTATTGACTGTGGACATCTCGATGCACAAGAAGCCTATGCAAAGTTGTGTTTTCATGTTTGTCAGTGTTATACCAGGGGGTGCTGAATATGGGCACACTGCATAATGGATTTAAGTGTCTCCCAGGAAAAATGGATTAGACACTGGAGCAAAGCCTGCCCTGCTTGTTAAAGTCTAGATCCAAGTCAGTCAGTGACAGTCAGCCACTGCAGAACAAGAGCTGTTTCCACAAAATGATCCACTGCAGTGCTGCTACTATAACTTTTTTTTTGTAATGATTTGAGATATGTGATATAGCATGGACCCTATTTATCTTACTGACCATAATGCTATAGTGACTTTATTGTGTGTGTGTGTGTGTGTGTGTGTGTGTGTGTGTGTGTGTGTGTGTGTGTGTGTGTGTGTGTGTGTGTGTGTGTGTATATATGTGCACATTTTCAGCTGGCAAAACTAATGGCTGATCAAATGACAGTGATCCTCAGGTTTCTATTTGTGTTGACAAACCCAACAAACGGTGACATCTTCAGTGACATGAAACTTGTAGGGTAATAAAGTTATGTTCCCCTCCTTAAAAGGAGTTCCTAAGTATCTGCTCAAGGTCTTTGACTGAGGCTGGCTGCTGAAGAGTTGAAAACCAATCGTATATTTGATGAGTACAAGAAAAAGGGGGAGGATAGGCACATCCAAAGATATTTTTCAGGTGATTTACAGAGGACACATGCTGTGCAAACAATAACAAATATCCACAATAGTGAGGGTCTGTCATTTTCTGAAATTATAGGATGCACAATTATGTTTCAATCACTTGATCTTCATCAGGTTCAGACAACTTTGTAAACTAGTATGTTTGGATGCCTGTATGTCTTGTTGTTAAAGGGAGATTGTCTTGTTTTTGTTTTTTTCAAGTGTCCTTTGTCTGGGACAGTTATCCCAGCAGGAAGAGTGGAAATGGATCTCTGTGAGTGAAATGGGATGAGTCAAATCCTCTTAGTGTTTGGTCACTCCATTCTTCTCCCCTGTCACCATCATCTTTATAGTACCACAAATCAGGATGTGTTGTTGTTGACATTGGGTAGCTAGAGAGCTTTCACTTCCTCCACTCAGTGAAAGCCACAGTCTGTAATCAGTCTGGGGAGCAGGACACCCCACCCTCCATCTTGGGGGATAGAAATGTAGTGTGTAAGCCATTTGAACAACAGCGCACATGTAGGTCATGAAATTAACATGGTCTCTGCTAAAACAGCTGTGATGTTGCACTGCTGTTTTAATGGGCATTTGGCTGCTGGTCTTTAAAGTGGGGATGCACCTAACCCATCTTTTCTCCACTGACATGGAATTCAATGCCTTTAGGTTTGTGATGATTTCAATTTTATTGTTGATACAACGTTGCAATTTCACAACGCAAGAATGAAAAGTATTTCATGTGGACCAGTTACATCTGGCTGATACAGTCATTTAATAAGATGTATCCGCTCCCTGCATTCACACTTTGAATTATTTAGCAATACAGCATTTTAGCATCTCGCTGATGGACATCTTGAAAGTATGAAAGTATATTTGAAGCATATATTTTCTGTTGAGATGTGTATTTGTGTGAGAAATGAAGCAAATCAAAATAACTGCTACTAGAGTTTCCACAGATCTGTAGAAACGGTTTAAAGGCCCTTCATACCCAAACATGATATCAGTGATTCTGATTAATGAGACTTCTTCTCAGGTTGACATTTAAGTTGTTGACGTCAACTCGTGTACCTAAAAGAATCATAACAGTGCAGCTTGTCCTGCCTTAGCAGGTGCAGAATAACCATGAGAGTCAGGAAGATGTCAGTTAGGTACACAGTATGCAAAAACAAAAAAACTGTAATTACAGCTAGTCAAAGTAAAACCTTGTAAAATTGACTACTAAGCAAAACAAGTGTTACACTGGAGTCTGGTTTATGATATAAGAGAAATTGCTTTATGCAGGTTAGTTGTTAGGGGTTTTAAACAGCAACAAATGTAAAGGAACTGGGCTGGATGGATGTGTGTCTCGGGCCTTGATTTATTCAGCTTTTCCTTTTTAATTCATTCTTCTTTTTTTTTATGTCTTTCCTAACTTGCTACATCTTCTTTTTCTGCATTTTGATAAATCAGCCGGCAGCACGGTTGCTCCTCTGTAGCTGACCCTGTGCAGCTAAAAGAATTTCGCAAAAGGGATCAATATAGTATTTGATTATTTATCATCCCTCTCCATTTCTCTCTCTCGCTTCCTCTCGGCGACACCCCTTGCTACTCAGCTTGGTGTATTGGCTGCCTCTTCATTAGGCTTCTTGGTGATTTTACAGTGCAGAGAAAATCAATTCACATAATACACAAAGAGAGAATCCATTTTCTCGAGCAGTAAAGCAAAACAACTTTCGGTGCATTTCTTGAACACACTGTTCTTTGTGATAGTGTGTTACAGTATCTAGTCTATTAGAAGTGTACACACAGTCAAGCGTGTCTAGTAGTTTAATTATTCTTAGAGTAAAAGAATGAAACAATGGGAACCTTTCCATTCCCCATATCTAATAAAGTGGTAACTATATTATCGTACTATTACCAGCAAATCGTCTTTCATTTTGAACAACTCTTCACTTTCTGTCCTGTCATCAAGAAAGACTGACGTTCTTTTCATAAATGATTTTTGTATTTGTTAATGCTTTTGAGTTATTCCTCCCTCCCCATGTTCGTCCTATTGAATTATACAGTTTCATCAGGAAATCAAATTAAGCAACCAAGATGGAAGATGCTCTTAAATACAGTTTTCCTGTTCATTAGTAAGCCATCCATCTCTTAGAGCTTTTTATGATGCTTTCACACTTCAGTCCACTGAGCCACCAAGAAAAAGAATATCATTTGTTTCTGGGAACAATTAAGAAACAAGTGCTTTGATGCCGTTTATGAAGTTTATAAAGGTTTTTGTCAGCAATACTTACTAAGAAAACAAAACCATGTGGAAGACTTGACAAATAAAACAACTGTCTGTCAGTCAAGTCCAAAATAGAAGCAAATCTTGCTCTCAAGTTCCCTTTTATGTGCAAAAACTGGACATTTTTCATCTGAACTATAGAAATGCAGACAATATGTAACTTCAATGAAATTCAACTTGGCTCCTTTTTGTATCTCGTTTTCCATAGTTGTAATAAAATGTAATTAATTCACACATCCGGGAGGGTGGGTAAGTATTGCTGTGATGTCACATTTACAAGAAGGTGCTTAAGAATTGTTAAAAACACCTGTTTTATTTAAGATTATTTTGCTTGCTCTAAATCCCATTTACAAGGAACATAAAATGATTTCCTTTTTAAAAGAATATGATTTGTGATTTCATGGCCACACATTGTAGACATTACTGAGTGTGTGTGCTGAGTCAGGCAAAGTATTCACGAGGAAGTACAATCACAAAAAGTACAACAAAGCTTTGACAGGAGAGCATTAATAACATTGTTTTGATGCTTTGTCAGTATTTAATACACAAAAACACACAGACATGGAGAGCTCTGTCTGTTAATACACTGAGGGTCAAATGTCTCTATGTGCACTGTTTACATTATAGCTTGAACCCATAATGTTATTAAATCTTTACACACAGTACATTTGCCTAATTTCATTCTTTCTTTTTCCAAATTTCTTCAAAGATGTTCAGTGTGTTACTTGGTAAATGTGGATGGAAAGCCGCCTTGCTTCTCCTTTTGACTTTCTATACGTCTGGTATATTCACAGTACATATTTAAGACAATTTTCCGACTAGGAAATGAATAATTTTCCACAATTTAGGACCTGCATTTAGTCATCGTGCACATCAACAACTCAAGATTAGAGCAACTTCCCTACGCCTGAATATTAAGTTTGATTTAAGTGTCATTTATAAGGCTCAAAAAGACTGGATCTCTGCTCATGTTACTAAAGTTTCCCCTCAGCAGCAGTTTTTTTTTTTAGCTTCTCTCCACTAAGAGATTTGTTGTCCTTGAGGGCTGCGTGTCTTGGTATATGAGTTTGACTCTTGTGCTTTTCTTTTTTTTTTCTCAGTCAGCTGGATAGCTTTTTCAGCAGGACAAATCTTGTGACATCAGCCAGCAGTGTGGTTTCGGTACAGCAGGATCCCAGGCTGTATTGATAACTATAGCAGGCTAGGTTAGCGGTGCTGCAGATCCCAAGCTAAACCGAAAGAGTCGACTAGGAGTGTTTTCTGTAATGATGTGGTGTTTAGGTGTGGAGGGGGGGGGTTGTTGCCAATATTTGAGTGGCTGAAGTTGGGAAAAGGTGGAGTAATTTATTAAGGCTGCATGTTGGCAGTTGTCTTTTGATAGGAATAGCACAAACTAGAGGAGAGTGCTTTGTACATTTCCTTTCCACTCTTGAGGTGTAACCCCTGTATGCACGTAAGGCATGTTTGACATCGAGCCATAACGTCAGAAAAGACAAATTATTTACTTATAGACTTTAGACGGTAAAAGCTGATTCGACAAAACAAGTACAAACAAACACGCACATTTAAAACTTTTTATGCAAACGCATCAGAGCAGTGTCACTTGTACTATACAGTATATAAGGTGTTGGCATGCTAATTTGTATGGAATCTAATATAGTCTTCATTACTATAACTGTCTTTGTTTTGATTGTTACCACAGTATATTCCAACGAAAGACCTTTTAGAAGTCGGCAAAAATCGCAGTATAAGGTACAAAACGCAATATGCATACACATACACTCAGCAGTATCAGTATGCTCTACAAAACGTTGCATGTGCGCACATACACAATAATAATCTCACATGCCTGTTCCATGAATTAACTGGAACAAAATTGATCTTCCGATGCAGCTCAAACCTCATTACTGTAGCTCCACCTCATAGCAGTGGACATGAAATCGATATTTGCATTGCCCAGCCATTCCAGTAGCTTACAGATCTGCAATAATTACTGAAGCAATCTGAACCAATGAACTTGTGATGACTCTGCAATTAGTAGATTTTATTAGGTTCAGCACTTGGAAGGTGTGACCTGGACCTTTTTTATTATTGTTTTACTTTGTGTAGCTCACTTTATTCAATGTGATGCCACAAAGTGAGTGATTTAGTTACAGGACTGAAGTTACTCTTTAGTTTATATTTATTATTTTTCCTCATTCCAAAATGTACATCCTCTCAAAGACGACACAAAGAGAATTCGGAAGGAGTTTAATGAAAATGGGGGAACAACATGTAGTACGTTCATTTTCATTTTGTCTTTAGGTGTCTTCCTGGAGCCCCGTATCTACTCTTGTAGCAGATTTTTTCCAGGATATGTAACGCAGCGTTTTATTTTTGCTTCCTTTTGTCGTGTAACTTTGTTCTGTGTTATGGCTTGAATGGATTAAAAGCAGACTTTGAAAAATGTGACTTGTGAGTCCGTCATGCTTCACTTGTATCTTTAAACTCGCATCAGCAGAGCAAATGGATTGTTCTTCATACTGTGCTGGTTTCAGAGTGTTTTATCTTGTCCTTGCTAATACTTCTGTCTCTTTCTCTCCGCTTTCCGTCACCCCTTCTTTCCGTCTAGGTGCCCATGTGCTGGTTCCTTAGGCCCATCCATTACTGCAGATGAAGCTACAGCTGCCTTGGTGTAGCTCAGCACCCAGATAGTCCCATCCCCTTTGCGTGGGTGATAAGGGACTACATTAACCAGGATGCCCTCCTCTGTAAGGGCAGGGAGCCTGAAGGATCCAGATGTGGCTGAGCTTTTCTTCAAAGAAGACCCAGAGAAGCTGTTCTCTGACCTCCGAGAGATTGGCCATGGCAGCTTTGGCGCTGTCTACTTTGTACGGCAACTACATCTTCACGTTGGCTCACACAAAAGAGAAATACACTTTATAGATGTATCATAGATGTTAATCAGGGATATGATCAGTTACATTACAGTAAATACAGATTCTACACAGTCTCATGGTGGAGGTTAAGTGATCCATTTTGTAAACCAAATTTGTCTGATATTCGATGAGCTGCTGAATTCCTTTTGTTGAATAATGCAATAACCCAAGGCCACTTGACTTGCAAATTAAAGATAGCGACCGAGTCAAATACAGGTTATATTTTGTTTCAATACATCAGTGGGCTTACAATGTGCTGGAGCTTTTCTTACAATTATAACATTTGAAGCTATTTGATCCTCAATTAGGAACTGAAACGATATGATCAAAGTTATTTTACCTGCTGATGATGGAGTTAAATGTCATCAACGTGGAGTAATGTGACTCACGCTAGCTTTCTGCTCTGACTTTTGTTCTTGAACACTGCACACAATTAAAAAGAATCAAGGGCTCTTGGAAAAACCACATCCTTGATGAGAGAAATGTACAGAGAATGAAATAAACTGTATGTTATGGTTGAAAAGTGTACTGACGATGCACTTTGTGTTTCCCAGGCACGGGATATACGCACGAATGAGGTGGTGGCAATTAAAAAGATGTCCTACAATGGCAAACAGTCTATTGAGGTGAGACGAGATCGATTACATTTACATAATAGTTGAGACCATAAACATTTTCACGCAGTATGGGAAGTATTCTGCTTCAAATCATTCCCTATTAACTCTTTATTCTTAACTTATTTATTCTTTAATTAAAAGGCCTTTTTAAACATTAATGTTTCTGTGAATTCTGTGCATTTATGACACCTCATATCAATGTAGCTGCTCTGTGTTATACATTCTGTGCCACATTCTGACAGTACAAGGTCTTGATATAAATCTTCACATACAATGAATGTTTGCAACAAATCGGGAATGAATATCCTCAATGAGTGTTCACGTCAAATAGCAAAAGGTCACCCTTGTGTGCTCACTTTCACTGTTCAAGTCTCTGATACTGCTCATGATTTCCAATTAGCTATGATCAGATTACACATAATCTGTGAAGGGAACCACGTTACACCTATTTGCACTGAAAGACAATCTGCTGCACACAAACACGCAGTCACCTCTAGCGCATAAAGCTGCTTTATTTGTTAAATCCCTTCTTTACCCCCAACAGAAATGGCAAGACATTATAAAGGAGGTGAAGTTTCTCCAGAGGATCCGGCACCCCAACAGTATAGAATACAAAGGTTGTTACCTCCGAGAGCACACAGCATGGGTAAGTCACCTGTTTACGACAGTATACAACTGGAAGATTATTGTCTCATGTGTTCGGTTGTGTGTGTGTGTGTGTGTGTGTGTGTGTGTGTGTGTGTGTGTGTGTGTGTGTGTGTGTGTGTGTGTGTGTGTGTATCTGTCTGTCCGCAGCTAATCATGCATGCTACTAGACCCATCGGCCTAACATTTGTTGTGCTCATCTATGACTTTATGCTCAAGGTCTCTCGTGGTTGCGGTGACTTTCTTTGAGAAATTAATCGTGTTGTTTGACTCCTCACTTCTCTTAACCGGCCGTTAGGGGCCACAAGTGTTCAACATTAGTAGCAAAAGGCAATTCCGGCAATCGGCTTGACTAAAAACGAGCCTTACCTAGTCTGTTGCAAAAAAAAAAACACATCTATAATGAAAAATTGGTAGATTAGATCTTTACCAATTTAACTGTAAGGGGGCAGGGAGGGAAAGAGGCAATGTGTAAGGACTTTCCATGTGTCTATACATTTCTATTCTTGACTTTATCTTTTGTTTGTAGCTGGTGATGGAGTACTGTCTTGGGTCAGCCTCCGATCTGCTAGAAGGTGAGTGGGTGTTTTTGATTTGGCTCTTGCACAAGAGATGAGATGTAGGACTGACTATCAGAGCTCACAGAAAATAAACATGGATATTGATGTGTCTTCACCAGCTGGTGTTGATTCAAACTGTTTCTTCCTCCTTCAGTTCATAAAAAACCTTTACAAGAAGTAGAGATTGCTGCCATTACACATGGTGCTCTGCAGGGGCTGGCCTACCTTCACTCCCACAACATGATCCACAGGTGAATGATTTTTACATGACTTCTGCAAACCATACATCCCCCACGTATCCCCCTGCTCTTTCTCACGCGTGTATGTTTTGATCTCTCAGGGATGTAAAGGCAGGTAACATTCTGCTGACTGAGCCTGGGCTGGTCAAACTGGCAGACTTTGGCTCCGCCTCCATTGCCTCACCTGCCAACTCCTTTGTGGGAACGCCATATTGGTGAGTGAAAACTGTAATAATTCAAAGTATTTTATGTGTTAAATGTTGACGTAATAAACAGTCTGCCTAAAGAAGCATCGATTCATCAGATGGATTTAACTGTAAAGAGTATATACCTTAATTTGCGTATATGTCCACACACAAATAAAAAAGGGCAGCCTGCTGACATATTCAGGATTACATATATACTCTATTTACAGAAAATTATGCTTTTTGTTGTTGTTTATGCTGCTGATAAAGTACTTAGATGACTCATGCAACACACCTCTATTGCTTTTGGAGTTTGCAGAATGATATTTAACACAGTTAAAGACAGGAGTGTGGCTGAGTGTCCATGGAAGTCTTACTGCTAACCTCCTCCTTCTCTATTTCCCACCTTCACTTTATCTTTCTCCTCCACTTCATGCAGGATGGCCCCCGAAGTGATTCTAGCGATGGACGAGGGCCAGTATGATGGGAAGGTGGATATCTGGTCCTTAGGGATCACCTGTATAGAATTAGGTAGGTAACACTGTGTCTATTTTATCTATTAAAAATGGAACTGCAGTAGAAGAAAATATAATATTTTTAAATTGTTTGATTTGTTCAATCATTTTTATGAACTGCGCAGTAAAACAGTCCTGTATTTTCAGTTATCATTTGAGAAAACCAAACATTTTTTTATCAGAAACTTTATTTACATATGTGAATAAACCTGTGATTTTAATAAGAAGGAATACAACTGTTGCCTTTCTGTTCCAGCGGAACGGAAGCCTCCCTTGTTTAACATGAATGCAATGAGTGCCTTATACCACATAGCGCAGAATGAGAGCCCCACACTGCAATCCAGTGAATGGTGAGATGACACACACACACACACACACACACACACACACACACACACACACACACACACACACACACACACACACACATATGCACGATCACATACATATACAGTACGTTGTATGTTTTGCATCTAAAATGATGATGATGATGATGTTGACTTTTGTTAAAGGCTGTTGGTGTCAGTGACAGGATCGCAATTTTTCTCTCTCGTAAAAATGTATTGTTACCTGCCATTTTCATTTTCTTATGATATTAATGCATATTTAATAGCATTTTATTTTAATTTTTTTAGTTTATTAATGAATATGCTTCAATGAGCCCTTACCCCAAGTGAAGGAGTTCAAGTACCTCGGGGTCTTGTTTGCGAGTGAGGGCACGATGGAGCGAGAGATTGGCCGGAGAATGTATTAGGATTGGAAAGCTTCCCTGTCGGCTTACGTTGAAAGGAGCCAGTTGAGGTGGTTCGGGCATCTAGTAAGGATGCCACCTGGGCGCTCCCTAGGGAGGTGTTCCAGGCACGTCCAGCTGGGAGGAGACCCCGGGGAAGACCCAGGACTCGGTGGAGAGATTATATCTCCTCACTGGCCTGGGAACGCCTCAGGATCCCCCAGTCGGAGCTGGAGGATGTGGCCCGGAGAAGGGAAGATTGAGGTTCCTTATTGGAGCTGCTGCCCCCGCAACCCGACCCCGGATAAGCGGTAGACGATGGATGGATGGATAGTTTATTAATATACAGAACAAGCTTATATATTATGCATTCATAAGGGTACGGAAAGGTCACTTTTCATGTGAACACACATGAAGCAGATGAAAGATTTGTTTCACAGCCGAGGCCACTAAAAACACTGCGGTTACTGTTTTGTAATATGAACAATTCAATTTCACAAAATTAGTTTTTGCGTCTGTGCCTCGGACAAAATACTTCTCATTTCCGTTTTAATTTTGACGGCTGAACCCGCGCTGCTCTGCTGCCGCACTGGAGACTGAATTACCAGGCAGCGGCGCTTCAGACAAAGTTTCTAAGTCGGGGAACATTTCTCCCTGGTAAAGTGATCAGAAGTCTGCAAGACTCTCTGAATGTGGGGTTTTATTTACCGATCTTGCAAGCCTTAGCTTCACCGGGAGGAAATCCCGCTGCCTGCGGTCCATCTGCAGCAGTGCCGGCGCTGCTCCTTACAGAGAGGAGACGTGCACCAAAGCCTCCAGGCTGTAGCTCTTCTTTTGAGCTGTGAATGACTTAAAGTTACGGTAGATCAGTGTTTAAATCTTTCAAAATGACAAACGGCCTTCAGATGTTTTTCGTCATTGTTAAAAGAATTTGGTCAATGACGGAAAATATTTGGTCAACTTGACCTCTGTGTCTGACCTGCTCTCTTGTCATCTTTCTTTCAGGACGGATTACTTTAGAAACTTTATCGATTCTTGCCTTCAGAAAATCCCCCAGGACAGACCACACTCTGACGACATGCTGGGTGTAAGTGCATGCACATACTGTACACCACGACACAGACACAGAGAGCAGGGTCAGTGCGATAAGATGGGAGATTGACAAAGCCCCCTGGTGATAAATCTCTCTCTCTGATGTTTACGCTCTGTTCTGGCCCCATAAGCTTCTATTTTGATTCACTAATCCTCTACTTCCGGCTTCACACACAAATACACACATACACAGTGAGCTCGGTTTTGTAGAAAGACACAGACGTAATTACTGAAGAGATGCGACTTCTGCATCCATCGTTAAGTAACTGAGCAGCTGTCACTTAGCCCACTAATGGACTCTCACTATTGTTAATGGAAATTGTCCTTGGGGTATAGAAGCAGTGCCCTCTGTGTCTTTCTTCTTTAAATGTCAAGTTCCAAAACTACTTGTTTTCAAACTAAATTAAATTAAATTAAATTATAACTGCTTCTCAATGCGATCTTCTATAATGGGACTTCTGGCCCAGCTTTACATTCCAGCAAAATGTATGGAGAACGAAGCTAATCTTAAAAAGAAACTCCTGCACAGCCTGACACGTGTTAG
The DNA here is from genome assembly GCF_900634415.1 of Cottoperca gobio. NCBI lineage: Eukaryota > Metazoa > Chordata > Actinopteri > Perciformes > Bovichtidae > Cottoperca > Cottoperca gobio. The sequence goes on from NC_041368.1 coordinate 15,450,935, forward strand.
CAATGTTAAATAAACAGCCATAAACAAAGTAACAGTGAGCTGTCTTCCTTTTTTAATACAGGCTTTTCTTTCTGCAGTTTCTACAGCCTCATTAACCCCAGGTCTCTGACCAGATCGCTGAAGCTAATAGCTAATTCAGCACTGTGAGCTAACCGGGAGCGTTCCTTTTATTGGGATATTTGACATTTTCCACTCATTATGTTTGTGCAATTTATGGCACAAAAACAACTTCACCCTTTGATCTCCTCATAAACTCTCAGTCATTCCATTGTTTTCTTCTCCAGCATGCGTTTCTGCAGCGTGAACGTCCAGACTCCGTGCTGATGGATCTTATCCAGAGGACCAAGGATGCAGTGCGAGAACTGGACAACCTGCAGTACCGCAAAATGAAGAAGATCCTCCTTCAGGAGGTCCACCACAACGGACCTGCAGCAGAAGCCCAGGATGGAGACGAGGTGTGTGGATGTTTGTTTATTAAAAATCAAACTAAAGCAACAGTGCTAGAATACGTTTGTTTGTTTTTTTAAAGCTCAGAAATACATTTGCCACGTTCATGACATTTGACTGTGCTGAGAGAATAACCAAACATGCATTGGTCTGTATGCATGTCTGTCTGTGTCTCTTGGTCTTTCTCCTGTTTCCTCTCCGGCTTTCTCTCTCCCCCTGGCTGTCTCTCTCTTTCTCCAGGAGCTGGAGCCGGGCGGAGGTCGGACGGGAACGGTGAACAGTGTCGGCAGCAATCAGTCCATTCCCAGCATGTCCATCAGCGCCAGCTCCCAGAGCAGCTCTGTCAACAGTCTGAACGAAGCGGCCCAGGACAGCCGCAGCGAGCTGGACCTGATGGAGGGAGACCACACAGTCATGTCAAACAGCTCCGTCATACACCTCAAACCGGTGGGTTAAGTGACACCGACACACACCAACTGTTTAGAAAGTATGTAGCATTATATACATTATTATATACGAGTAAAAAGCACATAAGGATCCGTTTATAATGTCTGTGGCTCTGGTGGAAGCTTTGTCTAGTCTGAGGAAATGAATACATTTTTAACACAAACCCAGTATTGCAAATTGGGCTCGTCAAGTTTGAAGGACATTGACATATACCTTTCAGGGAAGGTCTAATGAAAGAGGCTATTGAGTTGCATTATGGGAAATATAGGTGTTTTTTAAATATGATACTCAGGACTAAAGGTCGGGGCATCTTGGGCTCTGCTGCATCAATTTTGACCATTAATCTTGCAGGTCCCCAAACATGACCAGAAACATGTTGAGTAAAACATCATTTTAAATGTCCTATTGTAACGTTTCTGTGGCCCACGAGCTTGTGTCTGATTCTGTTCTGTCTTGATCTCGTTCTCGTTTTTATCCCAAGCCTTCCAATCCTTCCTTTTTTTTGTGTTGTTTATTAAATACTGTAACAAGATAATGTGTTAATTCCGCTGCTTATTGTCTCCAGGAAGAAGAGGAGAGTCTCTCTGGGGAGCAGGCAGCCAGCAGTGAACCCTCTGAGCCCCAGCCAACACCAGCTCTGAACCCGAGGAAGCACTATCGCAACAGAGAGCACTTTGCCACCATACGCACAGCGTCACTCGTGAGAATACACTTGGCTACTCCTCCATGCATCTCACTTACTTATTTTATTCATAAGTGACCAGATATGTTTGACAAAAAGGCTCTGAATTACTTAACAATGTTCTACATTTAACAAACTCTTTCAACATCGCTGTTATGCGTACATGCGTAAGATGTATTTATCCCTCTGAACAAACACAAACAAATAATCTGAATGTAAATGGACTGCGCTGATTCTCTGCTGTGTCACCCTCTTGCAGGTGACCCGTGAGATGCAGGAACACGAGCAGGACTCGGAGCTGAGGGAGCAGATGTCAGGATACAAACGCATGAGACGGCAACACCAGAAGCACCTGATGGGTCTGGAGAACAAGCTGAAAGGAGAGATGGATGAGCACAGGCTGAGGCTGGACAAAGAGCTGGAGAGTCAGAGGAACAACTTCACCCAGGAGATGGAGAAGCTGCTTAAAAAACACCAGGCGGCTCTGGACAAAGACGTATGTAAACAAAGGAAGAATACAGTGGCGTACTGATACTATGGTATTTAATTACTGCTTTCAAAGCATGTTCCTACAACTGAAGCAAGCGCTTGTGTCCTTTTTTTTTAATGTTTGGTATAGCTGAAGACGTTTACCAACGATGAGAAGAAGTTCCAGCAGCACATCCAGGTGCAGCAGAAGAAGGAGCTCAGCAGCTTCCTGGAGTCACAGAAGCGAGAATATAAACTACGCAAGGAGCAGCTCAAAGAGGTAACTCACCTGAACTGCATACATCTCCACCACAACCTATGATTCATCTGACTATGATTTACCCACTTCAATTAAACATACATCACTTAATATACTTATACTTGTTTAGGTGTGTGGTTGTGGTAAACACCAAGAACTGGCTCTGCTGTGTACTATACATGTGCACCTATATCCTTTTTCTTATTTATTTAGATAGCTAGATTGTTATAATAATAATAAACAATATATTAATCGACACCAGGAAGAGCTTGAAGCCTATGTTTTTTTAATTGGTCTGTTGATATTAATTTAATAACAGAAAGATGCAAGAAGGAAGTTTGTGAGTGTTCACCCTGTGCTGTAAACTGTAATACCCATAAAGCTAAAGTGTGTGTGTGTGTGTGTGTGTGTGTGTGTGTGTGTGTGTGTGTGTGTGTGTGTGTGTGTGTGTGTGTGGCAGGAACTGAGCGAGAACCAGTCGACTCCCAAGAAAGAGAAGCAGGAGTGGCTGTCGAAGCAGAAAGAGAACATCCAGCACTTCCAGGTCAGGATCTGTCAGACAAATAAAACCCACTGAATAATGATCAAATTAAAAACCAGTAATCATATTTGCAGCATGCACGTACATCAATAAACACTGCAGCAAAAGGTCTCCGTTCTCTTCTACCCTTTTTTTTCTGCATCAGTTGTGGAGATTTTAATTTTTTTAAGGCGAAAACTCGAGTGCACTCTGCACCAACCGGTGCCTAGGTCTCTGAGGCTATAAATAAACATAACTTACAGACACAGACTCGCCAGCGGTCTTGATTACACTGAAACAAGCAACAAATATAAAATGAAATGAAAATAGAATACATAGACTGATTGAACAACCCACTGAAAATACTTTACTAACACAACTTCATTCCCAGGCGGAGGAGGAGGCCAACCTGCTGAGGAGACAGAGGCAATATCTGGAGCTAGAGTGTCGGCGGTTCAAACGCAGGATCCTCATCGCCAGACACAATGTGGAGCAGGATCTGGCCAGAGAGGTACTTAGTCACACAAAGAGAAGCAGCTACCACCACCCACTCTTATGTTTCTGATTGATTTTACTTATTTGACTTCTGTCACCCAGCATTTTCTCCTCTTGTCCAGGAGCTGAACAAACGGCAGACACAGAAGGACCTGGAGCACGCCATGCTGCTCAGACATCACGAGTCGATGCAGGAGCTGGAGTTCAGGCACCTGGGGACGATTCAGAGGGCGCGGGCAGATCTGATCCGAACGCAGCACCAGACAGAGTTAACCAACCAGATGGAATACAATAAGAGGAGGGAGAGGGAGCTGAGGCGCAAGCATGTCATGGAAGTCCGACAGCAGCCCAAGAGCCTCAAGGTACGTAGTTTGTTTATTTGTTTTCCCTCGGATACAGTCCTGTAACTGACCCCACTACACACACTCACCCACATAACATCGTCATTAATTTTCCTTCTGTCTTCGTCAGTCTAAGGAGCTTCAAATTAAGAAGCAGTTTCAGGAGACTTGTAAAACCCAGACCAGGCAGTACAAGGCTCTCAGGAACCATCTGCTGGAGACTACGCCCAAGTCTGATCACAAGGCGGTGCTCAAGAGGCTGAAGGAGGAGCAGACCAGGAAGCTGGCCATCCTGGCTGAGCAGTACGACCACTCCATCAATGAAATGCTCTCTACGCAGGCTGTGAGTACCCAAAGATAAAGCCAAAAGAGTTTGGGAAACAACAATATATAAAATGATCCTTATTTATTCATGTAGTTTTAATCTCACTGTTGATTTAAATGTCTCAGTACTAGTTCCAATACAATACCAGACACCAACATGCATTGTCAATACCTCACATTAAAGAACAGAGAAATGATTTTCTACACTAACATAAGCTATACTTCTTCAATCCATTCAAACGTTTACAAGAACATAATACAATATTAAAATGAGCAAAGTTATTATTTAAATCTGGAAATATCTCATTTAAGAACATTTAAACATGAATAAAGAATCCAACCGAGCATGTGGTGACAACTTGCAACACTCATTTCGGTCCATGTGTAAGGTCCGGTCTTGACCCTGCACATCCCAATGAAAAGTCATTACATTTAACAAAATAATTCTTAAGTCAGGGAAATCCTGTGTTCAACATTATGTATTTCTATTTATTTATTTGTTTCTTTTGTTGTTGTCAGTCACATAAATCCTGTCAAATATTAGTTTCATTCTAAATGAGATGCAGAATTATTGAGTCACTGTCAGTAATGACAATTGCAAATGAAGTTATTCTGTTTATATTCCTAAAAGATCTCTTAGGATATAAAATGACTGACATTGGGCATAAAAATAAACACTATAGTGCTTCCCTTTCTCTCTTGATGTCTTTCTTTCTCTTTCACTTGCCTTCCTTCAGCTGCGGTTAGACGAGGCTCAAGAGGGGGAGTGTCAGGTTCTGAGGATGCAGCTGCAGCAGGAGCTGGAGCTTCTCAATGCGTACCAGAGCAAGATCAAGATGCAAACAGACGCGCAGCACGACAAGGAGAGGAGGGAGCTGGAGCAGAGGGTCTCTCTGCGGAGGGCTCTGCTGGAGCAGAAAGTAAGAAAGTCCCTGGACTACGTTTAGTGTTGTCTAGTGTCATGATTGTAAATACATTTGGAAGTGATGGTAGGTACCAAAGCTGTGTTTTTAAATGTTGGCTACCCTTTGGTTGACATTCACACACTGTGTCTCATGTGCTGTGTCTTTAAGTCAAAGGCCATTAATGTATTCATGCTTTAAGAGTGGTTGCACGTAGTATTTCATTGTGTGAGTTGTATGCAATAATTGTTTGTGTTCTATATTTGTTTTTTAGGTCATTTTAGTTTGTTCCATCAAAAACTTTAGAATCGATTGTCCTTTGCAAGGCAGACAAATGGCAGACTTTGCTTTGTGCACAATTACTGAGCATTCATTTTGAACTCATTTGTTCGCTGTGTTTGTCTCTGCAGATTGAGGAGGAAATGCTTGCGTTGCAGAACGAGCGTCTGGAGAGAATCCGCTCACTGCTGGAGCGCCAGGCTCGAGAGATCGAGGCTTTTGACTCGGAGTCCATGCGGCTGGGCTTCAGCAACATGGTGCTCACTAACCTGGCTCCCGATTCCCAGCCAGGCTGGGGCGGAGGAGGAGGAGGAGGTGGAGGTGGCCAGGGGGCTCAGGGGGGAGGCCACTGGCCCGGAGGAGGTGGAGGAGGAGGAGGAGGAGGCCACCATAGTCATCACCACCAGGGGGGCTCCAGCTCACAGCAGCCCTGGGGTCACCCCATGCTGGCTGGGGGCCCACCACCTTGGAGCCTCCACCACCCCGGAGGAGGGAATCAGAGGGGGAGCGCGGGGGGCGCAGGAGGGGTGAGGAACAGCCCGCAGGCTATGAGGAGGACGTCATCAGGGGGGAGAAATGAACAGGGCATGAGCAGGAGCACCAGCATCACCTCTCAGATCTCAAACGGATCCCACCTGTCGTACACCTAGAACACACACACACACACACACACACACACACGACACACACACACGACACACACAAGCAACACGATAATTGTCTTGAAGTTAAATTCTTGAGCTGACGCTACACAGACACACACCACACATGCTTCACATACACTTGTTGTTTCCCACAGTTCGTCTGACTCGCACTGCATTGGGTTCACCTCAGCCCGGTTCCCCTCCCATCACCACGGCTCTCTTACATCAGTGTACTTCTAGCAGCAGTCTGTGGAAACCCAAAAGTCTTGAGACTAATCCAAGATGGCCGAGGGCCGTACACAGTATGCCACAGTGCAATAGTGTCATTTTTACTGCAGCCTACAGCTGTTTTATGTGTTGCCATGTTAGTCTCCGTTGCCATAGACTCGAAGTAGTATGTTCATATTATCTACCATGCAGTTTATTATCAGTATTTTGTTTGCAGTATGCTGTTTTATATACATCTCATGCTTTCATTTGATGCGGTAGCACAATAAGTTGCAATTTTTAGAATAACATTCAAAATGGTCCCAGCTGGAGAGTTCAGCACAGATATCTTACTGATAGAAAGTTTAATGAGATTATTGTTTATGTGCAGTTACAGACGGATGGGAAGGCAAGAGGTTATGTAGGGATGTGATGTTCAACTCTAGAAGGAACATGAAAAGAGAAGGTTGTTGTAAGTGAGTACCGGTGGGTATCTCTGACTTCATAGTAGTAGCACCGGGGCGTCCACGGTATCATGAATAGCTAAAAGTATGCAATCTTTAATTCCAAGAATCTAACCAGTGAAATCGCAGTGAGCAGTGTTTTACTATAATAGTATTCAGCAGTTATTGTGTACTGTGAGCAGGGCTGCAAAGATGCCAAACGTAAGGTCCGATGTTTCATTATAAGTATCCATGCTGTTATGCATTTAATGAGATTGTGTCAGAGATGTCTGTAGAACTTCAGGTAATACTATGCGGCCAAGTTAGATGCATGTGTTGCTGGATTGGAGGAGAGAAGGGAGTCATTTCTCGTGCACGCTCGGCCTCTTTGGTTCGGTTCTCGGGTTTCCACAGAAATCTGCCCACTCTTCACTCACGCCTGCCCGGTGGACGACCAGTCTGAGGGATGCTGTAGCCTTATGAGTCCACAGTCCTCATGACGGGGGTGGGTTTTCAGCAGCACCTAACCTCTACTTGAATAGAATCAGAACTAGTGTTCACTCCTCACTTGTCTGCAGTTACTTTTCTGGTCTAATCTGGCACTGTGTTGGTCGATGAAAGCGATGCACTACGCTGTACGCAGTTAAAAAAAAAAAAAAAAAAAATGAACCATGCCTGTTGGTCTACCTCAAGAACACTCGAGCAGAGCTTCACCGCAGGGTGTCGTGACTTGACAATGACTTGCACTTTGGCGCAGGCCTTTACTCACGCCAAGTGATAATCAGATTTACACGCACACACACACACACACACACACATACATACATACAATAGTTATTTGATTTTTATTCCCCAGTTAAACAGTATGTCCCTTTGCACACTTGGTTGATGAATGCATGTACAGGGATAACGTTTGTGAGAATGGAATTGGGACATAAAAGTGTTTTTTGTTTTTTTTAAAGAAAGAACTGAAATTTTGAAAAATAACGCACTCAGCAGTTGTTAGTTGAGTTCGCTGTAAATGAGCAACACACTCCGGCAGCATTTGTGTCGGGGCGACAATACCGATCTCAGTTGCCTTAAAATGTCCCCGTGTGTTTTTAATAAGAATAAATAAAAGATCATTATAAGGGGCTACTGTTGCAGTGAAAGAGGAGCTGCACTAGCCCTCTGCTGGTTGGTGACTGCTGAATGTCTCGTTTGGTGGATGGGCGGTGATGCTGTGATCTCCGCTGCTATGCCCCTGCAACTTTCCCCTGTCTGACGTCCCGCTCTGTCTCACCCCTCCCGTTACCCCGACGTCATGTTCTGACCATCGACCTCCCTGATTCCCTCCACCTTCTTTCCTCCCCTCCAGAGCCTGGTGTGGTCTTCACCCCCTCCCGGATCTATTTGGGAATAGCACTTGAAGTGAAAGAAAAGAAGAATGAAACAAATATAAATATGTATTATTAGATAAATCTATAAGAAAGGATTATAGAGAAATATAGAGGTGGATGTCTTATTGTGAAATGCAGAGATTATGCATTATATGATTTTCAGAGGTGGAATGTACAGGAAACTTGTTAATATTGTATATTTTGAATTTGAAAATATGGAAATCTAATCGACAAATGAAGTAGTTGTGATGCGGACACAGTGATGTGGTACCAGCGGTGTTCAAATGTACGTTCGAGTTCAAAGCCGCTGGGTTTTCACTGTCCGACTTGCAGCCGCGAGTTCTGAAGGTTGTTACAGATATTCTGTTGTGAACGATAACAACACAACTCCAGAAGTCAGATTGCCTTGAGTACATGGCAACATTTTTTGTTTAATGCTGAATGAGGATGATTTTGCACTTAATTTGATATCTAGTTAGGTGTAGCCTTTGCCTTAGCAACGGCTATATTTTACTGACATGATATAGAAGACTCAACCCGTCTATTTAGGTTTTTCATGGTTTTTTAGAAGACTCGAGCCTAAAGTAAAGGTTATAATAACATAGAAAAATAAATAATTGTCTTTCAAAGATCTATAAATATGCATAAACAATATTTAGTGTGCTTCACAACCCACATTCTTGCACAAGATGGTGAACAAATATCTGTTTTGATATCTACAAAGGGGTTACTCTTAGGTGTTGTGGGTTCCACGGATATCATTTGGACTTGATTTCTGAAACATTCTCCCCCTCATGTTGTGGTTACACACAAAGCATTTTCACACTACACTTCAGTGTGACTCTTGTTTTTAATCTTACCCCCCGCCCCCCCCCCCCCCCCCGCACTCCGAATTTATAATCCTTTTTTGTTTTTCTTGGCTCAGTTCTGAAAACAGAATGTGGTTGTGCCACTTTCCTCTTCAGCCAGTATGCCATTTGTACCCAACATCTATTATCGACCCCCTTTTTCCCAGTTCTGTATTGTTTTATTTCCCTTTTAAGCCAGAAAGGGTGATTTTGTTTTCCAGATGTCTGCAGAGGGCCAAAACGAGTGGCAGATTTTAAAACCTCTTATGTTTACGAGAACTCCCAGGTGTTTTGCAAGGCAGCCGGGGCAGAGTCTAGCTTTAGACCTTGGTCACTCTGAACTGGATCAGTTGCACTGATTGCACAAGTGATTGACCAGATTAAAGAGTCTACTGTGATGCCCTCAGTGTTGCTGAGGGACGGCTGCCATTGGCTGGAAGTAGGCGGGAGGCAGGGTTACGTCTCTGTACAGTTTATCAGTATTCCCTTTTTATCTCCTGTCATTTGGTGGATCTTGCTGTTTTATTCTCCGTAGTCCAGAGACCTGTATTAAATTGTATAGATTGTGCAAAAAGCTGAATGTCGCATAGCAGAAGAGAAAAGCTATTCCTTACAGATGAAAAAAGTGATTTAAAATGTATAAAAGAAATTGAGAAACAAAGTTTAGGGGATAAATGTAATATTTGTTTGTAATTACTATTTTTTGTTGGAAGAGGGCTACTGGATAAAGAATCATCTGTAATAAAGTAATTTTAATATTTCTTTGTCCCATGGTGTTTGTGTGTGAGGAGCATGACAAAGCTTCAAAAAGTAACTTAAGTTAAATATCTTTATTTTATACTCCATGTCATAAATAACATAATAGTATTATAGTACAATTTTTGTCATAGGCCATGTGTCCTCATCAATTTCACTAATTTGTCTCAGTTAAAAACAAATGACTTTTTGTTGCAGCTGTCCACTGTCCGTATTTTGCTGTTTGTTGGACTGTAATTTCATAATTTTCAAACTCCAGCTACAGATATGACTTTAAAATAACGAGACAAAAACACAAATATTGTCCAAAGTCTCTCTCTGTAGAACTCATCCTTCTCAACCATCTCTTCCTCCTCAGCGTGTGTAAGACCTCCTCCAGGTAAAGTTCCCTTCCTCTTCATCCACACTGCTCTCTTTAGGTGGCTGCAGTCTTTGTCTCCTCGTCATGTTGGCTCTCCTCCTGCGAGGGGGACCCATGTTGCTGGTCCTGCTCCTCTGCCCAGCTTGACTATTTTCCCCATCCTTCTCCTCCCCTTTCAGGAAATCAGCCACTACTCTGAAGTACTCCAGAACTACAATATGACTCCAGTTACCTTCCTTCTCATTTCCAGTCCTCCCTCCCTCCGTCTCTTCTTGGCCCTCCAGAGTGAAGCCACAGTGCCCCCCTCTGTCGGTCAGCACCAGAAAGAAATAAGGATTGCTCTGGAAAAGGTGAAGGGGTAAAGTGGAGGCAGGCGGGAGGAGAGGATCGTCATGGCTGCGGATACAGAGCACAGGGACCGCCACCTCATCTGCTTCTCTCAGTGGTTCGTTCCTCTCCCAGTAGTTGTCCCAGTCCTTGGCTGGGTAAGCCCTCTCGCCCAGTGCCCAGGCCACTGAGGGTGCCAGGCCCCGCGAGGAAGGAGATTCTGAGCTCAGTCCAGAACTCGGGGAGCTTAGTGGAGGTCTTGGGGCTCTCTGCTGAAGCTGGGCTGAAGAGCTGGAGAGAGTTTCCTCAAAGTCTCTGAGAGAGGAACAGCTGAGGGCCCGATCCACATTCAAGACTCCTCTGAAGGAACTTTCGTATCTTATAACGGCGCCATGTGAAGACAAAAAACTAGTTTTCATGATACTGTCCATTCATTACATTTTCATACATTCATATTGCTTTAATTTCTCTCACCTACTGAGCTGCAGTTTCCGGTGAAACAACGCCCCCCAGCGATAAATAGGAGGCATGGGTGTTTCAAACCACAGTTGTCCCTGGAGTACTGGTGAGATGGCTGCAGCTGCTGTCAGACATGAACTTGATCCACACTCCCCCAAGTAGGAAAGAAGAGTCCCTGAGCCTGAACCCTCGCTCACTGCAACCATTACAGAGGACGGGTGACGGCTGTGGACATAAGCCACCGCCTGAAAATAGAAGATATCAATAATGTAATCTCTGTCGGATAAAATAAAGTAATTGAATTTTAAAAATGTCTGAAAGACTGAAATATCTCAGCGACTGTTTGATGGTCCCCAGAGGATGAATCCTAATATCTTTGGTAACCCCCTTGTCACCAAGCGCCATCGTTTCAGTTTTCTAACACTTTGGTTTATGACCAAATACCTGCAAAAGTAATGCCCCATCTGTAGAACGTATGTTTACTGATAAGATTAGCATGCTAACATTGCCTGCGTACAGACCTTGTGAAAGGAGTGAAACAAGTTTACAATTCTTCTGTCTGATATCAGGCGAATGCTAACGTGCTAAAAGCAGATGGTAAATGTGGTAAACATTTTACTTGTCAATGTTAGGATGCTCACAATGACAAGTTTAGCATTTAGCTCAGCTGATCACAATTTTCCAGAGAGCAAAGTCGCTAATTCTATCCAACAAACAGTCCAATACCCAAAAGAAGCCAATCCTCACATTTGAAAAGATGGTGTTAGACCATTAAATAATGGATATTTTGCTTGATAAATGGCTGAAAATGATTAATCAACTAATTGTTTCAGCATAAATTTACAATAGTCTGACTATTATAAAACCACTTTCTCTAAAAAGAATAAACAAACATGTCACGATAAATAGGAAGTGTACAACTGCCATCTTTCTGTACCTGCTCAAGATCAGCTGGGTCTCCAAACTCAGTCAGGCGCGCTGTGGTCAGCGGGCAGCCCGCCGTGCCTCGGGCATGAAACACCACCACGTAAAAGCCCTGACACACGGCCTGATGGCACAGCACCTTTAGGTGGGGGGTTATCCCTCCCCAGGATTCTGGGATGAGGAGGAGGATAGGGGGTGTTGCGGTGAAGCAGCCTAGCGCCTTTCCCCCTGACTGATGCTCCTTCCTCCCCTCCCACCTCTTCCTCCCTCCAACCTCACTCAGTCTTGTTCCCACAGCCCAGTCCAGAGCCACAATACCCCCGTCTCTCAGTAACAGGTTGTCTCTAGTGAACTGTAATGTGTCTCCATGTTGTCCACACAGCAGGCTGGACAGAGTCTGGAGGTGGGGGTCTCCCCTGGGCCAGGAGGCCAGTCTCGGTCTTGCCAGAGAGCCGCAGTGCTGGAGAAGATGTTTAGCCAGTGCAGTGGGTTTGCAGATGAGCCTGGGACAGTCTGAGGCCTGACCTGACCCTGACAAAACATCTTCCCCTGGCGATCCAGCCTCCTTGGTCCATGTTCTTACATTCCTGTCTAGCGGTAGCTCCAGGATCAGGCAAATAATGACCCAGAGTCTCCAGCCTGCGGCGCTGACAACCAGCCTCGTCCAACAACGTACACTGGGCCAGCGGAGAGCCAGAGACAGCAGCAGAAGTAGCAGTGATGGGAGCAAAGAGAACAAATAACTCCATACAAATGATGCCATTGGTAAATAGAGGAGATTGCAGTTTCACATAAAAAACAATGTTTTCTCTGGGAAATGTTTGCTGTGATTTCCTCAGTAACACCTGACCTCCTGCCTTGTTGCTTCATGTACCAGTGTGAAAGTCTTGCCTCACAGGTGGAACGATGTGCTGGGATGTTGGTCTTCTTTCTCCAGAGACAAAGTGGACACAAAAAAAGAGAACTGGGAAAAGAGTGGGTCATGTAAATTGTTGTCTCTCAACTCCTGCTGCTGCTCCACCTTCCTCCATAAATCATTTACTGCAAGCACAAGTTCAGATAGAAACTGAGCAAACACAGGCCACATAAATCTGTCCCATTACTGTGAGCGTGATTATAGTCTTTGACCTTGCGTCAAGGTTGTGTCAGACGTTACTTCTCTTGCATTCTTACCCCAGGCAACATGTGAATATTGTTTTGATTGTTGATACAGCAGTCCTTGTGAAATTTATAAAACTATATAAAGAGGTCTTAAAGTTAATATTACATTATCATCCCCTTTGGAAGTTGGCTGAAAGGGAATTTTCAATGTTAATTTTCTCATGATTTATAAAACTTCCTTTCGCAAGAGCAGTTTTATGAACTGATGTACTTGCGATTCATTGATCTACGAGTTTACCTTTTTAATGAACTGTTTGTGAGTTGCATCAGATTGCAGATTAAAAACAGCAACAGATTAAAAACAGCATTAAAAATAATGAGTGTCAATGCAAACTATACAGGAACACAAGATGGGACAGAAGCTCAAGCTTTTTTTCTTTACATTTGAATATCATTTAAATTTCAAGCCTTTTCAGTTGTAAAGATACATGAGTATAATAGGAATATTGTCCTCTATTTATTTTTATTCAACTGCCAAAAACGATTTCTCACACAACCTGTAAATATAACTGAACGTGAAAGGATTCAAACGAACACAGCAGAAAGCTCTGTTTGCTTCAGAATTGGAGGACATTTCATGTCCCACATATAAAAAATCTAATAATCCATGCCCAAAAAGCTAAACCATGCACTTGTTGTGTTAAATATACTTGTCTTGAGACAAAGTGTATATAAAGTTGCAGAAAAAGTTATTTAAAATATCAAATAGCTCTCAAACACCCCTAAAATAGCATTGTTCTCTTGTCCCAGCTTTTTGGTGACCAACTTGCATGTCAAATATAACATTTAATATAGGGTTTTTATTTACTTTTTTGGTATTATTCTATTGATATATGTCTCTTGTAATGGTAAAATCAATTATTTAAATCATAAACATATTTTAAATAACAGTAATTTTACACTGAAAGTGTGTCCCACAACATGCGCGCTACCCTGTTACCAAAACCTTTTTAGCTTGGAAGAGGAAGTGAAAAAACTGTTAGTCACATGACACAGACGAAATTACATCAGCAAGTCATGTGCTACTACCATGGGTAGATCAAAGGTGAGTCCTCCCTTTTATTTTTAATGTATATCCAATTTTTTCACTCTTGATGGAGTGTGGCAATCACACAAACAGGGTTGCGTTTGTACTCACATTATGAGACTAAAACAAATGAATTTCAAACATATCTTTCTTTAATTAGATATCTAAATGTGTCTATTCCTTGACAGTAGCATTACATTGTGCAGCTAGCATTAATTCCTGAGGTGAAAGCTAATATTAACATTGATTTGCAACCCTGTTACTATAATTAGAGTAACAGGGTTGCATTTCCTTCAGTTTACTATATTATTTATAGTAAAATGTCATGTGTTTGTATAATTTAGCATAATATAAGGTTTTAAATGTATTACTGTATTTTCCATCTATCCATCGTCTACCGCTTATCCTGGGTCGGGTCGTGGGGACAGCAGTTACAGTAGGAAACCCCTTTTCTGGGCCACATCCGCCAGCTCCGACTGGGGGACCCCGAGGCGTTCCCAGGCCAGTGAGGAGATATAATCTCTCCACTGGGTCTTGCCCGGGGTCTCCTCCCAGCTGGACGTGCCTGGAACACCTCCCTAGGGAGGGGCCCAGGTGGCATCCTGACTAGATGACCGAACCACCTCAACTGGCTCCTTTCAACGCAAAGGAGCATTGGCTCTACTCCGGGTCTCTCACGGATGGCTGAGCTTCTCACCCTATCTCTAAGGGAGACGCCAGCCACCCGTCTGAGAAAACCCATTTTGGCCACTTGTACCTTACAGGTAACCTTTTATTTTAGAATTTTAGATTTCCACTTTTTATAATTGTACACTTTGTGTTGCAACTGTTGCACAGCAATTTCCCTTGGAATTAATAAAGTTTTCACCTATCTTCTCTTAAGCAGATATATAGCTCCTCTCCAGGATTTTGGTTCCAGACCCAGCGCCAGGTGAGTCAACTATATCTAGTTGGTACCGCTCCACTTCCCGCACTAGCTGAATCCTTCCCCGCCAGAGAAGTAAATCTACAGTGCATCCGGAAAGTATTCATACCCCTTCACTTTTTCCACAACCAAGCCATGAAGTCCAAGGAATTGTCTGTAGACTTCCTCCGAGACAGGATTGTATGGAGGCACAGATCTGGGCAAGGGTACAAAACAATTTCTGCTGCATTGAAGGTCCCAACAAGCACAGTGGTCTCCATCATTCGCAAATGGAAGAAGTTTGGAACCACCAGGACTCTTCCTAGAGCTGGCCGCCCGGCCAAACTGACCAATCAGGGGAGAAGGGCCTTGGTCAGGGAGGTGACCAAGAACCCGATGGTCACTCTGACAGAGCTCCAGAGATCCTCTGTTGAGATGGGAGAACCTTCCAGAAGGACAACCATTGTTGTGGATATTTATCGCTCACAACATGAAAGCATGAAACGGAGAGGAATCAATAAAACACAGATATAGTTGATTAATTATTATTTTGTTGCGCAACAAACAAATAATGGGAACACTACCTGCTTCCAAGCATACAATCGTGTAAAGTCCCAACTGACAAAGAGAATCTGATCCTTCTATAGGAGTACTGAATGATCATGTCATGTCAAAACATCCTGTTATGCACATATGGTATGGATTATACATAGGGCCCCTAATGTAAACTTAATGAATAAGACATTGTTCATTATAGATTATCTTAACACCATCTCTGCAGCACTCCACCAATCAGGCCTTTATGGTAGAGTGGCCAGATGGAAGCCACTTCTCAGTAAAAGGCTCATGACAACCTGCATGGAGTTTGCCAAAAGGCACCAAGGACTTTCAGACCATGAGAAACAAAATTCTCTGGTCTGATGAAACCAAGATTGAACTCTTTGGCCTGAATGCCAAGCGCCATGTCTGGAGGAAACCAGGCACCGCTCATCACCTGGCCAATACCATCCCTACAGTGAAGCATGGTGGTGGCAGCATCATGCTGTCAGGGTGTTTTTCAGTGGCAGGAACTGGGAGACTAGTCAGGATCAAGGGAAAGATGAATACAGCAATGTACAGAGAGATCCTTGATAAAAACCTGCTCCAGAGCGCTCTGGACCTCAGACTGGGGCGACGGTTCACCTTCCAACAGGACAACGACCCTAAACACACAGCCAAAATAACAAAGGAGTGGCTTCGAGACAAGTCTGTGAATGTCCTTGAGTGGCCCAGCCAGAGCCCAGACTTGAACCCGATTGAACATCTTTGGAGAGATCTGAAAATGGCTGTGCACCGACGCTCCACGTCCAACCTGATGGAGCTTGAGACGATCTACAAAGAAGAATGGGAGAAACTGCCCCAAAATAGGTGTGCCAAGCTTGTAGCATCATACTCAGGAAGAGTTGAGGCTCTAATTGCTGCCAAAGTATTGAGTAAAGGGTGTGAATACTTATGTACATGTGATATTTACTTTTTTATTTTTTTATAAATTTGCAAAAGATTTAAAAAAAACAATTTCACTTAGTCATTATGCGGTATTGTGTGTAGAATGTTGAGAGAAACAAAATTAATTTAATCCATTTTGGAATAAGGCTTTAACATAACAAAATGTGGAAAAAGTGAAGGGGTATGAATACTTTACTGATGCACTGAGGCTTTGAGTATCCTCTTGAAGTTTCCTGTTATTGTTCACTTGCAGCTATTGCACCGCATTGATAATGCAGTGTAGGCATGTTTGGCATACATTGTTCCGATTAACGAAACTTCCATTACCACAAGCAGTTCTTAGGACCGACGCGTTTTATTTTATTAAATTCATTGTGAATTGCATCAGATTGCTTTTAAAATAGTATTTAAAGTTAAAGTGTCAATGCAAACTATGCAGGAACACAACATGGGACAGAAACTCAAGCTACTTTTCTTTTTAAATTTGAATAATTAATACCATTTAAAACTTTATTTAAAGTGTTTTCAGTTTTAAAGATATGAGTTGGGAGTATTGTCCTCTTTATTTTTATTTAATTAACTGACAAAAACGATTTCTCACACAACCTGTAAATATAACTGACAGTGAAAGGATTCAAACGAACACAGCAGAAAGCTTCGATAGGAGTATTGTCAGTCCTTTATTCGTACTGTAGCACACACCACGGGTACCTTATCTGCTAGAGCAGGTGTCTCATGCAAACTGTTATCGTGAAAATGAAAGTAAAGTAAAGCTGTTTTTTCAGCTATTTTGCAGAAACACGAGACATAAAAAGAAAAGAACCACACGATTCTTCTGCTTGACGGAATTCTTTTGTCGTTGGTATCCTCCAACTGATCCAACTCAGCAGCTCAACATTTGATATTGAACATAAATCTCTGTATGTAATCTACCTAGACTGATCCTTACAGGTAACCTGTTTTTATATATTGTATATTGTATTTTAGATTTGCAACTTAATTTTATTTTAGAATTTTAGATTTCCATTTTTTATAATTGTACTCTTCCCACTTTGTGTTGCAACTGCTGCACAGCAATTTCCCTTGGAATTAATACATTTTTCACCTATCTTCTCTTAAGCAGATATACAGCTCCTCTCCAAGATTTTGGTTCCAGACCCAGCGCCAGGTGAGTCAACTATATCTAGTTGCTACCGCTCCACTTCCCTCACTAGCTGAATCTTTCCCCACCAGAGAAGTCAATTTACCTTGGGAGACCCCCGCCATGATAAATTGCTGATTCTTGGAGGGGCTAAGCTGTACCAATAAGCAAATAACTTTTCTGAGTGGAGTTAGGCTTTGAGTATCCTCTTGAAGTTTCCTGTTATTGTTCACTTGCAGCTATTGCACCGCTTTGATAATGCAGTGTAGGCATGTTTGGCATACATTGTTCCGATTAACGAAACTTCCTTTACCACAAGCAGTTCTTAGGACCGATGCACTTGCAATTCATGCACCGACACGTTTTATTTTATTAAATTCATTGTGAATTGCATCAGATTGCTTTTAAAATAGTATTTAAAGTTAAAGTGTCAATGCAAACTATGCAGGAACACAACATGGGACAGAAACTCAAGCTACTTTCTTTTAAATTTGAATAATTAATACCATTTAAAACTTCATTTAAAGTGTTTTCAGTTTTAAAGATATGAGTTGGGAGTATTGTCCTCTTTATTTTTATTTAATTAACTGACTAAAACGATTTCTCACACAACCTGTAAATATAACTGACAGTGAAAGGATTCAAACGAACACAGCAGAAAGCTCTGTTTGCTTCGATAGGAGTATTGTCAGTCCTTTATTCGTACTGTAGCACACACCACCGGTACCTTATCTGCTAGAGCAGGTGTCTCATGCAAACTGTTATCGTGAAAATGAAAGTAAAGTAAAGCTGTTTTTTCAGCTATTTTGCTGAAACTAGTTTCCTGTCAACATGAGACATAAAAAGAAACTCAAGCTACTTTTATTTTACATTTGAATAATTAATACCATTTAAAACTTTATTTAAAGTGTTTTCAGTTTTAATGATATGAGTTGGGAGTATTGTTCTCTATCAGTCCTTTTAATCTGCTGCCAGGCCAAAAAGGATTCCTCAAATAAGTGAAAGTGAAAGAATTCAAACAAACTCAGTAGAAGGCTCGGTTGTTTGTTTATTTTCAATAGTAACCTTACAGGAGGAGCAGTACATCTTTAAGCATCCAGTTTGCATCTGCATGTTAGAAGAAAAACGAAAAAAAGTATTTTCTTGGTGGAGTTTGTAGGATGAGTTCAGGAGTCTCACAGCGTAAGGCATGTTGTCCAAAGACATACCAACCCATACTATCGTTCTTACATCTTCTAGTGAAAGAAAAAAAAGTTTGATCTTTGTAAAGATCTATACCTAACCAAATCATAAACATGATGTTATGCAAAGGCAACCGGTCAGACCAGTGGAGCACCGAAATATATCCATCCTGAATATGGAGCATTATAAATGAAGTTGTCATAATAGATAAATAGTCTACAAGACAACATCAAGACCTAAGGTACAGTATAGTCATCTCTGATAACTATTGGTAAAAAAAAAATACAATTTGCCAAAAGTAAAGTTATATTTTTTTATGTTTTATATGAGTAAGCATCTACATTATTGTTACATTACATAAGATAAAATAATTTAGAATTTATTTTATTGTTATTTAGTACCAAAAAACATTTGTCACTGTTTTTAGTGTTTTGATTCCAAGTCTATTTATGAATCTATATCATAATGAGAAATGTTTATATAAGGACTACATTTAAGTATCCTTCAATTTTGAAATTCAACATCAATTGACCTAAAAAACAAAGGTCAAATCCATTTTAATGCACATTTTGTGTAAATGTGAAATAATTAGATAAATGAATTGTGGTAAAAAAATAAATATATATATATATATATATATATATATATATATATATATATATATATATAGTTATGTTTGGTTGATTTTCTGACTTAAAAAAAAATCTACATTTGTCTTTGTAGCAACTTTGTGTGCAAGCAGTTAGGTTTATCTTACATTTTACCAAATTTATTTTGGATCAAAACAAATCAAATAAAAGGACATTTTAACCTGTTAGTGGTTCTAGTGGTTAGTTGGGCGGGGGTCACCAGGGATGTTCAGGGATCCCTCTCCTGGGATGAATGAAGGTCCCAAATATCATGCCAGTCTTATTTGTAGTTGACTCTCTTGACGACTGACTAATGCCTAATACTGTGTAGCCCTCGTAGGCCATCAACTGTATATGATGAACAGTAGCTGTGTTTTTTTTAATCTCTCCGACAGGTTGTGTAGCTATGTCTGGTTTGGCTGCGTTGTGTCTCCTACTTCTGCAGACTGGAGCTTTCGGGTTTGGTATAGACCTATTCAGCCTATACGATGGATCAATACTTCATGAGGAGATCACGCAGACAGCGATCCTAAATACCACCGTGCAGGTGTGCCGCGCTCTGGCCCTGGCTGAGGGCAAAGACTTCACTTTTCCTGTAAGGATTACATTTAATCAAATTATTTTGACTTTCTATTTCAAATGACCAGTGCCTGTATTGTTAAAAATGATTATGTGTTATTAAGTGTGTGTGTGTGTGTGCGTGTGTGTGTGTGTGTGTGTGTGTGTGTGTGTGTGTGTGTGTATGGCCACAGCCACAGCCTTTGACTGCTGAGTCTGTTGTAGTTGCATGTGAAGCCTCACAATCTTCCAAGAGTTTCAGAAACACTATCAAATTAATCCAAAAGAAGAATCGACAAGTAGACATATTTTCTTTCATGCTGGCACACTATCACTTTGACGACGAAAAATTTTTGGAGGGAAGAAAAATCATCACAGAAGGATTATCAGCAGTGAAGGCCAGCAACAAGTTGAAGAACTTTAAGGCGGCAGGAGAAACACTGGGAAGAATCTTACACATTTTACAGGTTTTTAATTTTTAATTTAATTACATTTTTTACACAAATGTTGCACTTCAAAACTAACACTCAAGTTCAGTAAGCAGCACAACAGTTTATTTCCATAGGTCAGTTTTCTTTCAAAATTGTATGCAATGCAATTTATTTAATTTTACAACAGCCTATTAAAGTTGACATCTGAAAAATGCCTTATTAAAGACTTCTGAGAAACTGATATTAAAAGATATAGATGTTGGATTATAGATGCGTCAATATTTAACTTCTCTTTCTTTTTTAATGATAGGATTTCTACAGTCATAGTAACTGGGTGGAAATGGAAAACAAACTCCCAAACTCCAACCTGATCAGAGCAGGAACCAGCATTGGAAACATAGCAGGTAGAGAGATCAAGTAATGTCAGTGTGTTTGGCTTTGTTACCAAAACAAAATAAACAGAGATGTGGAAAAGGTATGTGATTAGAGAGATCATTTTACAAAAGAAAACACTGACATAATGTTTTTTCCCATAGCTGATAGCAGGGCAACATGTCGCAACTGTAATGGAGACGACTGCAGGGACAACATTTTGGAGGATATCCTACAGGAAAAGATACTTACTTCAGGATATTTTAATTTTGTTCCCTTTTTCTCCACTAAACCAAAAGGTAAATTACACACCTACCTGCCTACCTAAAGAATTGTATATTATTTACATTTACATGGGAAATTCAAATTCATGTTTTTCATTAGGGTTATAAAGCGAGCCTGAGCAGCTCCTCCATTTCCTTTGTGCATTGCATTGTGATATTGTGTTGATCAAAAGCACACTAAAAAATCTAGTGTTTTTTTTATATTCAAAACCTGCTAATATGTAGTATGAATGTGGGACACTTAATTACATTACAGGTCATTTAGCAGACGCTCTTATCCAGAGCGACTTACATTGAACTAAGTACAGGGACAGTCCTCCAGGAGCAACTCTGGGTTAAGTACCTTGCTCAGGGGTACAATGGTGGCAGCCTGGTAGCCTTCTAGAGTTTTGTTTGGAAGGCGTACCACTAGACCATCACCACACTTAACAGTTCTGAAAACTTTTTCCTGCTGTTAGTTCTGTCATTAGAATTAATCCTCTGGGCACTATGAACGTCGATACGTAATTTCATTGCAATCCATCTATTAGAGGTTAAAATATGTCAGTCTATCGCAAAGTGGAGAACCAACTGCCAGACCAACATTGTAATCGATAGAGCCATGATGCTTAGATAGTCTCTTCCCTGGTTTTTCTCTAAAAAAGATAGCTGTATAATTTTTATTGCTAAACAGGAAAATGCAGCCATGGAGGTGTAATTGATCGAACAAGTAAGATTGAGCCTAAAGGTGGGATCAACAAAGACACGTTCGACGCCAACCACGGACACCTTCACAGGAGAGCAGCAAATTTGGCGATTGCTGCCACCAGTGAGCTACTGGAGGACATTCGAAGGGCTGCTGGTGACATACCATTCCTCCAGTATGAAACCCATTCTGCATGTTGCACTCATGTACTGTAAGGAGGTGTATTGCAAAGATTCTTATCTCTTTGTTTCCACCCTTCTTTCTTCCCCCTCAGGATGTTGGGAATCTCCAAAGGATCCAGTAAAGCTCTTTGTTTCGTGATCGACACCACATTAAGCATGAGTGATGACATTGAAGCAGTGAGGGACGTCACTTCCTCTATAATCGACAATACAGTGGGAACAGACGATGACCCCTCAGTTTACATTCTTGTGCCTTTCAAAGATCCAGGTATCTTTATGCCCCAGACTTTACAATTTGGTGTAGTAGTTAGTTTTTTTCCCTCTCAAGTGAAGCAAAATTATATTTGCACTAACTCACAAAGAACTCAACAAGTACAAGATCAAGATTAAAATAATTCTATTTCTCCACCTGAACCCAGGTTTCGGGCCAGTGACGAAGACTACAGACCCAAACGTCTTCAAGGATGCTATTAATGCACTATCATTAACCGATGGAGTAGATGTTCCAGAAATGAGTCTTTCGGGGCTTCAGGTACTGTGATGTCTTTGACACTACTTACAAATATGTCTCTACAAAAAAGTAAAACTTCTGTATCGTCTCTTGTTCATACAGCTGGCTTTAGCTAGCGCTCCTTCTAATTCTGAGATCTTCCTCTTCACGGATGCACCTGCTAAAGATAAACACCTGAAAAGCACAGTGATCGCACTCATAGAGCGAACACAAACAGTGGTGAGTATTTACTCTTAGTGTACAAACAAACAAACATATGGTGTAGAACAGTGGTTCTTAAAGTTGTTTCAATAATGTACTCCATGACCAACGTGAAAAAACATTTGGTAGGAAAACAAAAGCCTTAGCGAATGCATTGAAAAAGGTAATAACAAGTATAAAATGTGGTATCAAACTTAGGTTTACATTTTATTTAAGGAATTATGCATGACTGATATTTTTTAAATAAACATTAGTAGAAAAATAAATCTCACATAACCCCTGCAGTACTCCTATGTACCCCTAGTACTGGTAGGCTACCCCCATTTGAGAAACTCTGATGCTGAAAATGATAGTTTACTTTGTGTAAAGTAATAGAAAATAAAAATAAATTATGTAAAAACTTAGTGTAAAGACACTATGAGTGAAGTTGTACTTAGGTATAGCAGTGCATTAAGCTAAGTGCTAAATTCAGCATGTTAAAATGCTCACAATGACAGTTGTAGCATGTTAGCATGCTAACATTTGCTCATTAGCATTAAACAAAGTAGCCTATAGCTGCAGCGGATGGGAATGACATTAGTTTAGATGAAAAGTTTAAAGATTAATCTGTTATTACAATTTATCCTGAGGGGGACATGGATGTCTGTAGCAAGTTTCTTGGCAATCCATCCAATATTTGGGCCAAAGTGCTGGACTGTCGAACACTGAACAACATGCAAACATAAAAACTTTGTTCATATATTATAATATTAATGCATTTTATGCTGGCTATTACATTATTATATTAGTGGCCATATTTGTTCATGTATTTGTATATGGATATAAAAACACAATATCACAACTTTCACATGCTTTTACAATACATCACACTTATTCAATTTGACATAATAAATCAAAATGATGAAATATTCAAAAACAAACCATTTAGGGCAAAGTTATGAGATTGGCATGCTAAAATGAAATTAGGAAACAATGAGTCATACTTTTAACATATTCAAAGTTGGCTGGATAGCTAACATTAGCATTTATCTTGATCACATTGTAGCTAACAGTAGGGCAGGAAGCTGAACATGTGCTCAACATTTTTGATACATTAGATATTACATCATGACTTTTGCCTTTTGATTGCATGTATGGCAATTCATTTTTCAAAACATAAATGGATAAGACCTTTCTGATATGGTTAATAAACAGCAGACTTTCACAAAAAGTCAGAGTCACATGCTCTGTAGGGCAGTGGTCCCCAACCACCGGTCCATGAATAAAAAAATATTTTATTTTGAAAGAGATTTTATTTTGAAAAATCACCGGATACATCCGTCTGCGCGTCTCAGTCAAGTGATATTTTACTTTAAAAAAAAGCCCACAAGCAACAATGAGTGGAAAACAAACATCTTTAGAGAGCTTTTTTGGAAAAGGGAAAAGACCAGTTCAATTCAGTTTAGATTGCCTACAAAGTTATTGCATGCTGGTTTGCTTGAAGATGTGTTCACTCATGTTGACAATGTTTCCCATTTTAAGAGGTTAAAGCCCTTATGAGTGGGCTTATCACCTCAAATTCACTTTACCTTTTTGGTTTCTTTTCAGGTGAACTTCATGATTACTAACTTAAAGGGACTTCGTCGTCGAAGACACAGTCGGGAGGTGACATCAGATGCCAATCTGTACAGGGACCTGGCTCAGGCGTCAGGAGGTCTGGCTATTGAAGTCACAAAGAGTGAACTCCCTGTGGCCACCATAATCACAACAGAGTCCTCCAGCTCCCCTCTGGTATTAACACTCTCATTTGCCATACCAATGACGTATTTCCAGTTTCAAAAAGATTCAGTTGTTTCACCAGTTTCATTTAACATCCTAGGTGACCCTTCTTCAAGCAGCCAGGAGTCCAGGGAAGACAGAAACTTTCACCTTCACGGTTGACGAGTCAGTAAGAAACGTCACAGTTTACATCACTGGGAGATTTTTCACCTTTACTCTCATCAATCCTTCAGGTGATACTTCTTTGCAGATTATACTGTATATATAAAAGGTGGCATATCATTGTAGCAGTTGATAAGCAATGATTTACAAATCACACAACACACGGTACAAGGCAGAAGGTTTGTTGGCATAGAAAAGGTATTTTAAAGCCACCTTTTGTGAAAACTCCTGACCCCATCTGGTGGTAGTATTGTGTATGGCACTGTGACAATGCACGCTACTATTTTACAACTGATTTAATTAATTTAAATGTTACATTTAAAAAAAAGCTTGTTTTACCTCTTGTATTTTTAAACAGTGTTTTTAATTTCTTGCCATTGCTTTGCTTCCAGGTGTGTCTCAGAAAAGCACAGACTCAACGGGATCATTGATCACTGCATTCCAGTCAGTGGGAAACTTCCAGACTCTGCAGCTTAAAACACAAACTGGACTTTGGGAAATTAAAATGGTGTCAACAAATCCCTACATTCTGAAGGTCGTAGGTGAGCACTCCATGATTATGTGCTTGAATCACGTAATAAATATTTAAATGTATTATCATTTTAGGTATAACTATCCCTTACCTTGAAGGACTGGCTCATCTAAATCATTCAAATCTAATGCTACGTTCTGCCTCTTCGGTTGATTTTCTTTTCTTGTAACTTGTTTTCTTTGCAGGTGACAGTCCCATTGACTTCCTGTTTGACTTCTTGAAGGTATCGCAGGGCCTGTTCGGAGGTCTCGATGTTGTAGACAATCGTCCGAGAGCCGGTAAAAGGAAACAGATATGCCAAAGTTAACTTCACTTAACTTCAGTATATTTCAGTGGATTCTTTTCTTTTTGTGAAGGTGTTAATGGTAGCCTGGTCGTGACAATAACCGGGAGTGACTCCGCCACAGTGACAGAAGTCATTCTGGTTGAATCGTCTGGGTTGGGAGAAGTTACTGGCAGTGTGGAGGCTAAGGGCGGAGGAGACTTCATAGCTCGGTTTGACAGGATACCAGCAGAGGAGTTTGTGGTGCTCGTGAAGGGGCAGAACAACAATGGATCCTCCAGAGCGTCCTCAGTGACCTTCCAAAGACAGTCCCCCACCAACATCAGAGCGTCTACTGTGACTGTTACTTCTGTAAGTAAAATGCATCCATTTAAAAAGCAATGATATGACCAGAGTTTTTTTAAATATTCAACGGATACTGACTGTTTTCTTCCGTTTTTAGCCTGACTCGAACAACATCTTAGAACCAGGAACACCGCTTTCAGTTCATTTCTCTGTGATGACGAGCGGAGCAGGAGGAACCTTCAGAATCCAAGCTACCAATGATCAAAGTTTTGATTCAACTTTCCCGTCCAGTTTAATCCTGGAAACGGGAATCAGTGCTGACGGTACAGTGACCCTCACAGCTCCACCTAACACCCCGTCTGGTACTGCCGTCACCCTGACCATTGAGGCCGAAAATCCAGGAGGCGAAGATACCAATTATGTCGTTCTGCGTTTCACCGTCCTTAAAACGGTAACTCACCACAAATCAAATTTCAACAAATGTTAAGGCAGAGAATTATTACTCTAGCTTATTTAAAGGAGACATATTATGCTCTTTATCAGGTTCGTACTTGTACTTTGGTTTTACAACATGTTTACATACATTATTTTCCTCATACTATCCATCTGAATATAGTTTTATTTACCCTCCGTCTGAAACGCTCTGTTTTAACGCCTGTCACAAGCTCCCCTCCTGAAAAAGCTCAGTCTGCTCTGATTGGTCAGTGTTTCCGTTCTTCCGCATCTGCTCTAGTATAGTTGTGACATCACAAGCTTACGGTAGCTCTGGTGGCTCGTTCAAAGGCACAGTTTTTGAATATGGGCTGTGTGCATTTCTTTGTGGATTGTGCATTTTGATACTTTCACAGTATTGATGGAGCATCTAGACATGCTTTATAATTAAATGGGACCTTTAATCATTTCATTATTGTGTGTTTTGGTTGAATTACTGATGTCAAACTAGCTGACTTTATCCACCTTTTCTCCTCATAGGTGACTGATTTTACTCCGCCAGTGTGTGAGCTGCTCAGCCTGCAGGCCAACTGCTTGGATGTCTGCAGCTTATCGATGTGGCAGCTCTCTGCCCGGGTGACTGATGGGGCTGAAGGGGCTGAAGGGGCTGAAGGGGCTGAAGGGGCTGAAGCGACAGGTGTCGACCGCGTTGGTCTCAGTCAGGGCAACGGGACTGTAACCACCAGCTTGGCCGTTGACAACGAGAACATAACTCTGGTTTCCTACAGTTCGTCTTGCTGTTCCCCTGATGTGGAGCTGCTGGTTGTGGATCAAGTGGGTAATGTCGGCACCTGTTTTTACACTCGGTCTATGTCCACCAAAGTCACTCAGTCGCCTCTTTTTGCTCTAAGCATAGTGGCATTAGGGCTCTATATACTGACATAACGGGACCATGAACACCAGCCTAGCCGCTGGCAACAAGAACATGCGTCTTGTTGTTCCCCTGATGTGGAGCTGCTGGTTGTGGATCAAGTGGGTAATGTAGCCTCCTGTTTCTACAGCCACCAACTCCTCACAGGATGGTGTTCCAGCCTGGTTTGTTCTTTTTATCTTAGCCTGCTTCCTCAGTTTTAGTTTTATACCTGTTTTTTGTATTTCAGCTTTTGTTAATTAAGGCTTGCTTTTTGTTTTCACTATCTGCCTGTGTGTGCATTTTGGTCGTGTGATATAAGAAACTCCTGACTGTTTTAATCCACACTTGAAAACCACTATATGTATCTGTTTATCACTATCTAGAAGTATTATGCACATGAATGTAAACTGAGCACGTTTAAATATGTATGTGTGAAGACATGTTAGAGGTACGCCCCTCCTCTTGTCCTCTTGAGGGCGACTGAAGATGACGTCAGCGCAAAAGGCCGTGGACATGCTTACGCGCCAGCAAGGGGCCTATGGAACTCAGGCCCCAGCCAACCAATCGGAGAGGACTATGCCCGAGGGGATAGAACTGTGCAAATTGTAACCTTTCAAATCGACACAATTTGCTTGAATGTGGTCTGTGTATTGGTGACGCTGAATTGTCCACGGCTGTGTGTGTTTTCTATGCTGCCATATCATAAATACTTTGAGATAATTAAGAAGTTTGCTGGTTTGATTCAACGCTGACACTCCAGTCCCCAAATAAAAGATCACGACAGTCTTCCTTTTAATTGCACCTTGACATTTTTACAGGTATAATTCAACTTTGTGGTAATTTGTGGACTACCTCTAGACCCAGCATCAATCTTAGGAATATAAGATCTTGTGATTAATCACATTATTTACATTAAACCTCATCTATGGTTATCACCAAAATTTGAGAACAAAAAAAACATTTAGAAAAAGGAAACACGAGTCCAAACATAAACTGCAGCAGAGAACAAAAATGGAAGCAACAGGTACAAAACTATTAGAGCGCCCTCTAGTGGAGCAACAGTTGAATCGAGTAATGTGTTTATAGACAGCACCGTGGCTCACAATTTATGCAACTTCTTCCTTAGGGTTAGGACAGGGACAAAAAATAAGGGCTCCTCACTGCGCACAAGGATTGAGTTCAATCAGATAACATTATAAACCAGTTCTAAACCTGTTTAGTCATCAAGCATGGTGACAAATAACATAACAAAGACATCCTGCTACAACAGGGCAACACTAACACACAAACGCTCAGATTTAAGATCAGGAACCCACTAAACCACACAAAGTATGTCAAAAACACAACCCACATCTCAGGAAAACGAGTACTACATGTCGTTTACAAGTTATACATTCATTCTGTGAAGCATTTGACTTTTTTTAATCATGGCTCGAGGGATTGCAAAGTCATTTGACTTTCTACTACTTAGTTCTGGACTGAAATATCTCGACAATCATTGCATGGAATGCTCTAATACTTTGGTGAAAACAAATAATATAAGAAACAGGGGGTGACGTTGAAACTATGGTCTCAACTCTCTTCCTTTTTCTTTCCTTTCAAAACCGTCTCGAAGTCAAACCAGTGATAGAGCCAGCCTGGTTAATCACCTATCATTGACACCAAATGTGGTAATGATGGTAACAGAGTTAGTGTTATAAGACCAGATCACACAAGCACAAACACTTGGACGGTTGATCAAGTGCCCTAAATTTGTATAAATTAATGTAGGCTATATCAGTGTAAACCCTTTTGTTGCACTCTGTGAATATCATATCAAGTGACTGACAAACAGATATCAAACTAACAAGATGTTTAAATAAATAAATAATTTACTTCACTGATATTAAGTCAGAAATGAGGTTCATCAGGGGGACAAGAGTATATCTTCTTAAAGATGTGTCTCATTTAAACCTCCCGTGTGACATCTGTCATGTTGTAACTGGAGGACACAAAGGTGGAGTTCAGAGAGGATTTACTATGCCCACCGCGATGGGAGGTGGAGTGGAGAGAAGATAGAGGGAGAGGTAGAGGGGTGAAGGTGACGATGCTTGGATACAAGGGCAAAGACTGTTAGGTCAGGCTATGAAGCAATGCAAAAACAGTGCACAGATAAACTAGACGCTGAGAAGACGTGAGACGTTAGACCACCACTTGTAGCTGAGACAACAAACGATCTGGCGAAGAGTGGAGGAAGAGCCGGTGTTGATATATTGGAGAAGTGATGAGCTGATTGCCGACAGGTGTGCAAGTGAAACAGGGAGCCCGGAGCCAGAGCGAGAGACAGACAGACGGACAGACAGACAGACAGACAGGGAAGCATAGGAAGTGGGAAACACAAGAAAACACTATGGCACGAGCGTGGCTGTGACAACTTCATGAGGTATTATGTTTCTCACAGAGGTGACAGTATAATGTGCTGAGAGCGTTGCAACACGATGCTGGCAGGTGAGGAGCCGTCTCCCACCTGTCTGTGACACTTCTGGTGTGCAGCGTGGGGTGCTTTCGCCTCTCTCTAGTTCTGTCTTACACTTGGAAAAGGTCTGTGTCGTAAAATTTAAGATTAATTGATCAAAATAATTGTCGATTCTTTACTAGCAACCGGTAGAGACTCCAGGAAAATACTGCTCCAAGCCAAGAGATACTCCATCATTGCGGTTTCCCCCCGTTTCCAGTCTTAGTGACTGTCTGACTGTCACTGTGTCTGATCTATCTATTCATTGTGTATTTTTCAGATGTTTAAAAATGTATTCAGTTGCCAGTCTTTGCCAGGTCTAGTTTTGTTAAGGTTTATCAGAAGTTAATTAGAAATTTAACAGACTCTATAATTACTGTTTAGCTAATGATTCTGAAAGAAATGACCTGGAAATACAGAATACGTCATATTTACCAGACGTCATATTATCACACATTTCAGCAAATCTTTTGTCATAAAACACAAAAACCAAATCTTAAAGTGAAAGAGCTCCATTGGTGTTTTCATATAAGTCCCTTCCTACTAACTCATACCTTTGCAACAGGTAGAACAAGTCCTGCATGGCTCCGCCCAGGCTGTTCATCACTGAGGTATTGACACAATAACTTTGACACGGATTCAAGGACAACATCAACACCTAAGGTACGGTACTCTTTTAACTCATAATTACATAATGTAAAGATAGACATCATATCTGTATTACAATATGAAGACCATATACTTGTAGGTCTACATATCTGCCACGAAAATTCATGTTTTCTGGTAAAGGTGGCATGTGACAGAATGGAGATGTGTGAACTGGGATAACCTGTCTGAGTTGGGAGAATAGTATTTTAAATATATTTGACCAACTTGTCTAGAATAAGAAGAGTTCATGTTTTATACAGTAACTCTTAACACTAACCCTAAAAATGAAACTAATCCAACCCGAACTATTAAATGGTCGCAAACGTTTATTGGATCAGTCTAAACATTGGTTTGAAAAATAGGTAGGATGTGATGAAAAGAGACATGACATGGGTGGTGCAAAGTAAATAGATTTCAGATTAGATAGATTCCTTAAACTCTTTTCAAAAGCTGAAGGCAGCAGTTTTATCTTCTCCCTGACAATCGAGCTTGACCAATTTTGTAGCTCTTCAGGTTCTCTCCCACATTTTTCCAGCTCTGTGCACGGCCTCTTCTCATCCTAGGAAATAAACACAAATATAGTAAGATACAGCACAAGATATGAATCACAAAGCAGATGGTTAATATACACTTCTGACAGCACACCTTGTAGTTAATTTAGGGGTACAAATTAAACAGGATACTCAACAAAATGTGTTATTGTGAGCATATGAAGAGAAGATTGAGTTACATGGTCGTGTGTGTGTGTGTGTGTGTGTGTGTGTGTGTGTGTGTGTGTCTCCACTGCATCAAATGTAGTTTTTAGAGCTTGAGTTCAACAGCACTGCTGGTATTATATATATATATATATATATATATATATATATATATATATATAGTGTATTAGTTGATGCTGAAAAGTGATGTTTTGATCATATCTAGTAAACAATCTATTTTCTTGGTGACAGCAGAACATTTAAACCCGACTCGGTCCGTTACAAATAAAAAAGAAGCATTTACACTCACTAGCCTGCAGTACCATTAACACACCTTCATGAATTTAGTTGACTTTAGGAGTTTTTGAGAAAACCTTTAATTAAACTAAAGAATAAATGAACTAATACAGTCTACCAGGTGATAAACTATAAATGTGTGTTTCTCTTCCTCAGACTATTCGACAGGTTGAGGAGTGATGTCTTTGGGGTTGGCTGCGTTGTGTCTCCTGCTCCCTGGAGCTCTGGGATTTGGGATATTGCCAGGAGACTCTTTGAGTCACCTGGAAATCACAGAGGGAGCAATTTTAAATGTCACTGTGAGAGTGTGCCATGATCTTGCCCAAGCTGAGGGGACAGACTTCACTTTTCCTGTAAGAATACCCTTCAATTAAGTTTTTTTCTTAACTAAAAATTAGTGATGTCTTTTAGTAATGTTCTGATTTGACTTTGTGTATTTAGGCACTGCCTTTCACTGCAGAGGCTGTCGCTGTGGCCTGCGGCACACCAGCGTCGGCCAAGAGTTTCCGCCAAGCCATTTTATTCATCACACTGAGGAATATACGGGTGGACCTCCGTCATGCCCTTAATGCAAGCTTCCACTTTGATGACGAAATGTTTGTTCAAGGAAGGAAAATCATCACTGAGGGAATAATAGTGATCAAAGCAAGCAACAAGCAAGAAAACTTTGAGGCAGCAAGGCAGAAAGTGGGAGAGATTTCACATCCTTTACAGGTATTTATCATTATTTTAAAGAGTATTACTAAGGCTGTTTTTAAAAGAAACTCAATGGATTATTAACCCTCATCTACTCTTGTTTACTTGAAGGACTTCTACAGTCACAGTAACTGGGTGGAACTGGGCAACACACTCCCAAACTCTAATTTGATCCGCTCAGACACCAGCATTGGTAACATAGCAGGTAAAGAAGTAATAATATGTGGTTAGTTTGGTATCAAAGAGGAATGCATTATGGGTGTGGAAGTAGGGAGTTTTTATTTCACAGAAGAAAACATAATTGAAAATGTTTTTTTGATGAACCTTTCCACAGATGAAAGCCGAGCGACGTGCCGCAACTGCGATGGAGACGACTGCACGAACAACATCTTGGAGGACATCATAGAGGAGAAGATACTGACATCTGGATATTTTGGTGTTGTGCCTGTAATCTCAACCAAACCAAAAGGTGATTAATTGTATTCAACCACTAAGGCTTCTGAAACTTACATTATGATTCACAAAAACGGCAATTCACGCACTTTCATCGCTCTTGTTTGGACCACACCCACCTCAGCTTTCATTTTGCCTTTTCATTATAAACTACACACCTGTAATTGCGTGACTGCATCTTGCACAGCGCAGTGACAAAGCACTCTAAACTGCCTCTGTGGTAGTTCCTGCTACAGTTGGTGTCTCCAGGAACACACTTTGCAATGATGACACACACACACACCCACAGACAGACTCACAAGTTGAAAACAATAGCAGCTTCGCTGTCGTCACAGAGTCACATGCTCTGTAGGGTACAAATTGTGTGGAAAGTTACAGATTTAATCTTTAAAGGTTCATTTAGTTTTATCATTACTCTATTCAATTCAATTTAGATTTCCTACAAAGTTATTGCATGCTGGTTTGCTCAACGATGTTTTCACTCATGTTGAAAATGTTTCAATTTTTTTTATTTTAGCTAAAAAACTGAGTTGATGAAAGTTGCAGAACAGTGATGACTTGTGGTGATGATGATGATGATGATGATGAGGAATAAATGATGTGCTACATTTGTACGTGTGCAACCCACCTCTTTTCAGGACAAGCTGTTTATTGGCTGTTTGGTGCCGACTGTAAATCACTTCAGCAGGCACATTCCTGGGTCTTTCCTTAACGGACAAAGATTTTGTTTCTGTCCATTCACACATATGAAAAACTTTTCTTTGCATTCTGAACTTTTCTAATGTTTTCAGGTAACACCTTGTTTCCCCTTCTCTTTTGCCCTGTTGTGTTTTCTGTGTATTTATCATCTCCCTCTCATAATCTTTTGTTGAAAAGGAAAATGCAGTCACGGAGGAGCAGTTGATCAAACAAGCGACATCGAACCTAAAGGTGGTATCAACAAAGACACTGTCAAAGCCAGCCACGGACACCTCCACACTAAGGCAGCAAATTTGGCGATGGCTGCCACCAGTGAGCTACTGGGGGACATTCGAAGTGCTGCTGGTGACAGACCATTCCTCCAGTATGAAACCCATTCTGCATGTTGCACTTATATACTGTACTCTATGCCTCCTTACAGTAAATATTATATCTCTTTGTTTCATCCATCTCTCTCCATCCCTCAGGATGTTGGGAATCTCCAAAGGATCCAGTAAAGCTCTTTGTTTCGTGATCGACACCACAAAAAGCATGAGCGATGACATTGAAGCAGTGAAGGCCGTCACTTCGTCTATAATCAACAGTGAAGTGGGAACAGATAACGAGCCCTCACTTTTCATTCTGGTACCTTTCAATGATCCAGGTAGGATTTGTACGATGCTACAAATGTTGTTGTTGTTGTAATAAAAAAAAGCATCATCAAGGTGTTTTCTCCACCTGAACTCCTAGGTTTTGGGCCACTGACGAAGACTACAGATCCAAACGTCTTCAAGACTGCCATTAGTGCACTATCAGCAGCCGGTGGAAGAGATGATGAGGAACTGAGTCTTTCAGGGCTGCAGGTGCTGTGCTGCATGGCTGTTACGACTTCAACATCTTGTTGATGGGTTAAACACTTTTAACTAAAACTGTCCTTGTTATTCCACACTCTCTTCCTCGTACAGCTGGCTTTAGCTAGCGCTCCTTCAAATTCTGAGATCTTCCTCTTCACGGATGCACCTGCTAAAGACAAACACCTGAAAAGCACAGTGATCGCACTCATAGAGCGGACACAAACAGTGGTGAGTATCTAGGTATGGACAAATGTTTAGTCATTATAGTATTGCTCACTTATCTTGTGAGCTTTTGCTTTTTTTACGTTTTGTTATTGATGATTAACTATATACAGTACACAAAGCTGGTTTGGGATGTGTTGTTGGTATAATCTTGTGGCAGGTTTCGAGGTGTTCACTAATCTAATTGAGTGTAGCCACAACTATGGGTAGGACTAAGACTGTTTCAATGACACCCACCTGAGTCTGTCTGATTCCTCTGAACCTGACAAAACATTGTAGAGCTGTAACGGTTAGTTGATTGACAGGAAACTCAAATAATTATATAATTGTAAACTGAATATTCTTTATGACGTCAGGCTCTGGGAAGGGATGGACATTGTAAAGACTAGTTGAGGAAATAATCGACAGATAATCATTATGTTATGGTGCTTTTTACTCACATTAATGGTTATTATAGGCCTTTCTGATTTGGTTGATTCCCCTTTTTTCTTACCAGGTGAACTTCATGATTTCCGGTTCAACGGTGATTAATCGTAGGAGACGGAGTAACCAGAAACAAACCAAGATATCAGCATCAGATGCTGAGCTGTACAGCGACCTGGCTCGGGCTTCAGGAGGTCTGGCTATTGAAGTCACAAAGAGTGAGCTCCTTGTGGCCACCAGCATCATAACAGATTCCTTCAGTCCCTTTCTGGTATTACCACAAAGATCTCACTCATGGATAGTTTTGTCAGTTCAAAGATTTCCGCTGTGTCATCTGTTAAATGTTAATCTTCTAGGTGACCCTTCTGCACGCAGCCAGGAGCCCAGGGAAGACGGATACTTTCTCTTTTATAGTTGATGCAACAGTAAAAAAACTTATAGTTTACATCACTGGGACCGCCATCACTTTCACTGTCGTAAGCCCCACAGGTAATACTGCCTCTGAATGAAATCTTCTCTCTTTATGATCGCGACAGTTAAGGCATTATGTGCATCATTTCATCATCAGTACGTCATCACCCAACACCCTGTTTAACACAATCTGCAGGATTTAGTGGAATTTGCTTGTTTGCTTTATGTACTGCATCAAGGGAACGTTTATATCTGCTAAAAATGGAGTAAAATCAATTTCAGTGGAATCGCTGTGATCGTAGGATTTAATACATTGTATTCATTCGCTCAGATTTTATTATTTCTATTTCTTGTCATAAAAATTATTAAATATAAATGTCCAATAAGTCGAAGGAATGTCATAAATAATGTCAGATATATGTTCAGAAAGAATTCATAGTATAGTATGTCATAAGGGATATGGCTACCATCACTTATTCAATAATTTGGAGTCTTTTCCAAATAATGTTAGAAAAAAAAGGATTAAATGTAACGCAGAACATCACATTGTTGACAAATGAATGAAATCACTATCAGCATGTCACATACATTATTAATGTAACTGTTTCCTGTGTTTTTATTTAAAGCGGTTTCTCAGCAAAGCACAGACCCCACTGGATCATTGATCACTGCATCCCAGTCAGTGGGGAACTTCCAGACTGTGCAGCTAAAAAACCAAGTTGGATTGTGGACAATACAGATGGTGTCAACTAATCCCTACACTCTGAAGGTCATAGGTGAGACTACTATGATTGAAACATTGTGATCACAAAATGAATGTTAGAGTTAAATGTCAAATTGTCAAACACTTTACTGTGTGACCAAATAGTACCTATTATGATAACGCTTATACCTACATATTATCAATGTTAGCATGCTAATGTTAGCATTTAGCTCAAGTGCTGCCTCACAGAGCTGCTAGCACGACTGTAGACTCTTAGTCTTCTTTCATCATTCTTTCTGAAAGCTAAAACATGAGTCTTAGGTTTCCTGACCATATTCTAAGCTATTTGAACGCCTTGTCATATTAACGAAGATAAAATGCAAACTATTGAACTACAGCTCATAAAAGTATTGACTTAAGTGATGGCACAATCATCTTCAATTTCATCCACCAACAGTAGGCCTCGTGGTAACCTATTTTATTTGGAATACAGATAGAAAACTCTAGTATTATGTTTCAGATTTGTAGGAAAAAAAACGTTAAAAGAAACTCTATATGGTCGCTTATTCTTTTTTCTTATGACTTTTTAATTGCAGGTCAGAGTCCTCTTGATTTCCTGCTCGACTTTGTGGAGGCTTCGCAGAGCCCGTTCACAGGATTTGATGTTCTTGACACGCGTCCTAGAGCAGGTAAGCAAAACTTTTAAGATGTAAATTTGATGACATACTGATGTTACATAACATCATCAAGTCAAACATGATACATTTAATTTTATTTCTAAAAGGTGTCAACGGTAGCCTGTTGGTGTCTTTAACGGGGAGCGACTCCGCTACGGTGACAG
This sequence comes from Cottoperca gobio, assembly GCF_900634415.1. Taxonomy (NCBI): domain Eukaryota; kingdom Metazoa; phylum Chordata; class Actinopteri; order Perciformes; family Bovichtidae; genus Cottoperca; species Cottoperca gobio. Next base: position 15,486,980 of record NC_041368.1, read on the forward strand.
AAGTCGTTCTGGTTGAATCGTCGGGGCTGAGGGAGATTAAAGGAGTCGTGGAGCCATAAGGGAGTGGAAACTTCTTAGTTCACGTTGACAGGATGCCATTAGAGGAGTTTGTGGTGCGGGTGAAGGGGCAGAATGGCAACTCGACAATCTTTCAAAGGCAGTCATCCACCAGCTTCAGAGCCTCTAATCTGACTATCACTGTGAGTACCCATCCCAGACCACCACTGTGTCACAGGATCATGCCATCAAACATGAGAATCATGAGAGAAGATGCAGTAACTAAAAATGTAATTGTCCACCTAAATCATTTCTACTAACACCGACTCTTGTCTGACTCCCTCTGTATTTAGGCTGATTCAAATAGCAACTTGGTACCAGGAACACCATTTTCTGTGCCCTTCTCTGTGAAGACCAATGGAATAGGGGGAAACTTCACCATCCGAGCCACCAACAGCCAAGGTTTTGACTCGACGTCTCCAACCCATTTAATCCTGGGAACTGGAATGAGTGCTAACGATACAGTGACCCTCTCAGCTCCTCTTAACACCCCGTCTGGTACTGACGTCATCCTGACCATTGAGGCCGAGGACTCCGGGGGGCGAAGATACAAACTATATCGTGCTGCGTTTCTCGATCATTAACACGGTAATACTCCCACTGAAGAGTCACATTTATTAATACAAATCTTTGTTTTATATGTCTGTCATTTGTTACTGATTTATAGAGAACATTTTAATTTCCTTGAAAGAAAACTTTTCTTTATTTATTATTGTACTTTATCTTTCTTGTGTTGAAGTGTACATTTGCCTGTAGACACTTTTCAAATGTGTGCATGTTCAGCTGACCTGCTACACACTGACTAAATACTTACTTACTAAATATGTGTGTAAAATACAGATACCCCAAATGTGTACTTAAGTACAGGACTTGAGTAAAATGTACTTAGTGACATTCAATCCCTGGAAAACCTCTTTGAAATTATTTTAAAATCTCAAACTCATCAAATAAATTGTTATTTCTTCCTCACTGATGTAAAACTGACTATCTACTTTGTTCTTCTCCTCATAGGTGACCGATTTCACTCCGCCGGTGTGTGAGCTGCTCAACCTGAATTCCCCCTGCTTGGATGTCTGCAACGCATCGATGTGGCTGCTCTCTGCCCGGGTGACTGATGGGGCTGAAGGGACGGGTGTCGACCGCGTTGGTCTCAGTAAGGGCAACTGGGACTCTAACCACCAGCTTGGCCGTTGACAACGAGAACATAACGCTGGTGACCTACAGTTCGTCTTGCTGTTTCCCTGATGTGGAGCTGCTGGTTGAGGATCGAGTGGGTAATGTCGGCACCTGTTTCTACACTCGGTCTGTGTCCACCAAAGTCACTCAGTCGCCTCTTTTTGCTCTAAGCATAGTGGCATTAGGGCTCTATATACTGACATAACTGGGCATCCAGTAGTTCAACGCGGGCCAGACTCACGGAGTTCTGTTTATACTACATTGGGTGTCTGAGTATACGAATGTGTTCCAGACTGTCATACATTTTGGGCTGCACGCAGAAATAATAAAGTGGGCTTAAGTAGGAGATTATTTGCTAATTTACTATCCATTTATTATAAACTTAATAAGGCTATGTTGGCACTTTCTGAGCTTCATCTGCCCGCTTGTGTCCAAAAAAAACTAATTCAGCTTTACATCTCAAATAAAGGTTCTGGATATGTGGCATTTATCGCTGGTTGTTTAGGATTATTGCTGCTGTTTTAAAACCTGGTGTCTGTTGTGCTCTGCCTGCTGTTCAGTGGATATATTTCACTGAACAGCAGGAAGAGAAATGCTCATTGGAAAAAAATTGTTAAATAAAGGTCGACGGAGATGGTTAAAGACCAACTGGCATGTGATCATTTCTCATCAGGAATTGAACTTGAAGGGAAATGATGTAACAAACTGAAGAGGCTGACCATTTTAAAAAACACTGTTTTTTTATTGTTGTCATAATGTGTCTAATGAATAATGCTTTACAGAACACAACATTTTGCTTTTCACATTTTGCTACAAGTTCAACAATTTTTCCTCCTGCTTCCTTTTTATCGCTATTTACATTTTGAAAAGTTTTCAGAAAGACTAAGTGTGTGTGTGTGTGTGTGTGTGTGTGTGTATGTGTGTGTGTGTCATTTACCAAACCATTCTTTTTCAAGCATTTGATTTGCTACTTTTTAAATACTTGTCCTTTTCTGGCAGTATTGTTGAAAAAGTGATTACAGTGTTGACTTTATTCAGAACTTTAACCCAACCTGCACGTGTCCCTCTAACCTACAGCTCCCTCACTCCACTTGTGTACTCTTCTTATTCTTTACAAATGACTGTAAAGGTGTGAATATATTAAAAATATTTTTGCCGTAGCAATAAAGGTACATTATGTTAAAACTGGAATGTGGATTATGTAGGATGAAGCAACAATTACCCTAGATATGGATGTAATTTGTTTAAAATTTTTGGACCGTCAATTTGCATTTACAATGTCCACATTCATATTCTTACACAATGGTACCTTTTCAAGGAGCAACACTGTTGGAGTATTTAGGAGAGTGGTTCCTTGTCAAAACAAGGAAAATGTGTTTCTATAATAGTTATATAGATGGTTTTTCTGAAATGTTAGACCAGTTCTTCAGAAGGTGTTTTTCCTGCACGTCAGTCAGTGCCATTGGTGTACTGGGAAAGCTTATTCTCCAAGTCGCAGATTCTCTTCTCCTGAGACAAAACTGTGGCCTTCAGATTCTGAATCTCCTCCAACAACCTCCCAAGCAACTCAGGCTAGACAGAGAGGAGTGGAGAGAAGGAAAACAGAAGAAGAGAAGAAGAAAGGAAAAAAAGACAGTGACACGGAGGGGGAAATTAAGGATAAAGAAAAAGAGAGGAAAAATAGGTCAAGGACAGTGAGCAACTAGGAGAAATAAACCAAAACAAAGAAGGGAGCTTTGGGGAAAAAGTTGTGGGCAGGTACAAATAGAGGAGAGATAAACAGAAACGTGTTAAACAGAGAGACAGATGTTCATGAGCAACGATGCATTCAGATTATGGGCTGCAAAGCTTAAGAAGTAAATTGTTTTTTAAAAGCAAAATTAAAGCTACAAACATCAAGAGTAGGAAAGCTTTAGAAGCCTGTATTGTGAACACACATTAGAATACACTAATGTATACCAGATATTATATACTCTATACATATTTACATTATGTGAGCATGTGGTAATATAATGCATGCCACATCTTACCGGCAGACTGTTGGTGTCCAAAGTGGACGTGCTGCGTCGGGTGGTGGGTCTGGAGTCCAGCATGTTCTTTTTTGACACTTTGAACTCTCGGCTCTTGGGAGCCACATAGCCCCCCCTCATGGACACCAAAAGTGGATCTTCGTCGCGGCCGCTGAGCCACTCTTCAGGCTCCATGGCGGGCTCGGGCCCCACTGTGTCCGGATACAGGTCGTCTTGGAAGAGGTCGGACTGCGGAAGACAGTTGGCGAGGTGAATAAAAAAGAGACGGATGTGGTTTTGTTTTGAAATGTAATTGTTTTTATAGGATTAATAAAAATTATTTCTATCTATTTCTGTCTTTCTTTCTTTCTAAGAGGATGAGAAGATGAGAAGATGAGAACAGAGCAGAGTGGGAAAGAGTGAATGAGCTGATTCTGAATTATTTAAATGTCCATTGGTGGAATAACTATTTTGATCCTTCACTGAAGTAAAAGTATAAATACCATACTATAAGAAATACTCCACAACTATAAATCCTGTATTCCTAAAATAACTTATATAAAAGTACAGAAATTATTATTATTAGAAGACAATTATTTATGCATTGACACAAGCAGACCTGTAATGCTGTAATGCTGATCACATGTTTTGAATGAAAATATAAATCTGAAAATGAACTAGTAATTATAGCTTTGTGGAAACAAATTGTACAAGTGGAGTGAAAAGTTTCCCTCTGAAATGTAGTGGAACGTTAATACCTAAACATCATACTTAAATAAATGTACTTAGTTACCTTCCAGCACTGTTATAAGTCAAAAGCTTGCAGAGCATGACGAGGCTTACTTTTCTGGGCACTGTCATTGTGATGGGCTCACACTTCTTGTCAAGGAGCTTGAATAACCTAAGAGGACAAGTGACGAGACGAGTCAGAGCAGAGAGAAAAGAGACCCATCAGTTGTCACCTTACATTCGTTAGTGTAAAGTGTCAGAGTCTCATTCACTCTGAGATACCGTTGAGTAATGCTTAGAGAGAGTGTGTTAGGTATTTAATAGTGAGACTTGATCAAACTGAAATGTCAAATATGTATTCTTGTACTCGATGGACAATTAATGGATCCTATCTTCACTGATTAATGAAAATAAATAACATATCCATAATTGTAAATGCCATCAACCTTTACTGTTGAGGGTGATATATTGTCAAAACCAATGCCTAAAACACAAAAAGGACAACAAAAGGCTGTTAAGAGGGCAGATGGTGAGCACTTTGAGCTTCACCACTCTCATGCAACATCTGTAGCCTTTACATCCCAATCAACAAATGCAAACTCATTTCATGAAACAATGCTGCAAAGCTGTAATCTCGGGTGATGTAGTGCATGATCAGTGTCTTACCTAGCGATCTCACATTTGGTGACGTCAACGCCTCTCTTAGGCATGAAGCCCATCCCTCTTTGGGGCTCCTTACTGCTGAAGGTGCTGAGGTAGTGCACGTACGGCGGCTCATCTGTGATCTCAAAGTAACGGATACTGCTGTCCCCCTACAAACAAACACACATATAAAACATGCCAAAAATGTATCATTATTAAGGCTGAAAATACAATTGATATGCACACATTTATGTACTTATTATACAGTACGTTTACAAACCAAATGATGAACCAATAAGCTTGTTTCTGTACCTTTCCACAGAGGTAGACCATGCTGGCGTCTGCATCATAATATGGTAACAACACTCCATTACTTGTGTCCAACTCCAACAGTGCAATGGGTTCCTCAAAATTTGTCTGTGGAGAGTAAAAGTAATGAATTGTTGCGTAGATGCATGTTAGTGAATGTATATTTCTGCTCCTTGTGATGTGCATGAACAACATGGGAAATGTAATTGTTTGTTACCGGGTCCCAGAGTCCGAGCTCTCTCTGGCTCATCCTGGTGAATCCTGTTGTGAAGATGTTTCCGTCTCTGGTGAAGATGGCTCTCATTGGCCGGATCCCCTCATGTGGAGCCAGACGTTCCTGTTGGTTGGCGGAGGGTCAGACTTCACTACGAGTCAAAGCTATGAGCTAGTTCACTGTTCATCTTTGTAAACCTTTGTTTCAGGAGATTTAGGGATTCACTTCAGGTCAGCTGACAGCATAGATTATTTTGTTTATGTTAACCGGGAAAATAAGATTTAATGTTGTCATGGTTTTGTGTCTCCCTGTGTCCTGAGGTCCCGTCCCTCTAACTTCAAGTTGAAGAATCGAGATGTAGCTCACTGAGCAGTTTCACACAAAACGAAATGGTACTGCGACAAACCTACGACTTTCTTGACTTGGAAAATAATCTTTTAAATTGACAAACATCATATTTGTAATTCATGGCACAATTCAAATGGGATCAAAAATGATTTGTCTCTCGCGGTTGATACCGTACATGCTGTATATTTTTCCGAAAATAAAGTCCCATGGGGGACACTGGAAGGGGAGGGACTTCCGCTCTTAATTTAACAGACAGATGTCTCAAGAAAGCGATTTGTTTTCAAAATTTCGAATTTTTACTTCAATGGGTCTTTTCCCGTATAAGTAAAAATACATATAATATACAATATAATAATAAAGTGTTGATAAAGATCTTGGAATGTTATTGTATTAGAATGAATTACACTGTCAGGCATATATTTATTAGTATTTTCTACTCACGCACCGCAACCACCTCCCTCTTGCGGGGGTCGCAGACACGCAGACGTCGGTCCTTAGAGGTGGTGCAAAACAAGCTGCCGTTTCGGTTCCAACTGATGCTGTAGATGAGGTCTGGGTGGTCGTCCATGGAGATGAGGGGCTCGCCGGTCCCCACGTTCCAGATTATAATCAGGTTATCACTGCCTGGGGTCAGAGCAAAAGATGGACATCTGAATGTACTCACACTGTTACATGAAGTGTGTGTGTGTGTGTGTGTGTGTGTGTGTGTGTGTGTGTGTGTGTGTGTGTGTGTGTGTGTGTGTGTGTGTGTGTGTGTGTGTGTGTGTGTGTGTCCTACCCGCAGTGAGTAGTATGTTGCGTGCGGTCGGGTGCCAGGTGACAATGCCAACACGTTTGGAGTGTCCCTCCAGGACGACGACGGGGTCGGAGAGGGGGCGGGTCAGTGAGTGATCTGGGATCTGCCACACCTGGAGAGATGGGATGGAGAAAAGTATTATAATTGAAATTCCACATTGTTTTTAAATTGAAGTGAAGAATTTAATTTGAGTACAAAAAAAGCCTTCACACTTCTAGAGTTTGACATTCTACAGCATATCAAGATGATATATATCAGAGTGCAGTATTTCTACCGCATTAATTTTACACTACACTTCTATACAAACATCACCCACACGTCACAGAGGATAGTTAAATAGCCCCATCTTTCATTGTCCGTTAAACTCAGCACACTGCCATAGATTTACTGCTTAATCATTTTAATTGGTTCATAAATGTACAACCGATGACACCCACACACTAAAGTCCACACCTGTGTGCGACTCCAATAGGCTGCTCACTAAGGCTTCTGCTCTAAAAACTGTGATCAACACTTATTTATAATTATACATTCAGTGTGCATGTCAAAAATACAATAGTGGGTGTACTTTATTAATATTTAAACAATCAATCCATTCATTTTCAAACATTTAAAGAAAGTCTCTTTCTTGCCTCCCCCAAGTTTTCTATTCAGATTGTTGTTTTGTCTTTCTGTAAGCAGAGTTAAGGAAAACTGCTGGACTGTTCATGAAGCTTGGTGGAAGAGTGTAGCATGAGCCAAGGAAGAACCCAATAAATGTTGGAGCGGATTTGAATCACAGGGTGGTACACACATTTTGTTTCACTTATGGAAAGGGCCGTGGCGGAGGCCTGCGCTCTCCGAGTGCCATTCTAGTTTTAAAGTTTTTCCTGAAATGGTCTAAGTTAAAGAAATTTGGGTTTAAATCATACCAGAATCTTCCTTTAATTGTAGAATACACACAAACACAAACAACAAAAGTGACCCTTTTAACTTACACTACAGAGCAGGTGATTGGTTAATCAAATACACAAATACATACACACACACAACAAATACACACACACACACTCTAATGAGATTTATCAGATGACACAATGATCCGTCGTTGTGAACTGAAGACAATGACATCACAGTTATGACCTTTCTGCTCCATAGCAGCAACCCTGCCAAAACTGGACAGCTGCAACTGTCCCCCCTGTGTGCTGGACAAAAACAAAGCATACACACACACACACACACACACACACACACACACACACACACACACACAGCATCCCAGCAGCTGTTGCCATAGGAGGAGCAGCGATTCAATGATGCGATCGCACAAAGATTCCTGGGATATAGTTGTGAACAAGTGTGGACAAATCTGTCCTCAGTGGCAACTGTGCTGATGCACAGATACATGCTGAGTCAACAGACATGTTGTCATAATACAGACAAAAATGTTGTATAATTGACACATGTTGACATACTGCATATTTGTACACACACACACACTGGTGAGTCAAATGTTATCATAAAATATAACATATTATTTATGTTAATTACGGAAGGAGACTAGGTATCTGTGATGGATATTTATGTAATTTCATGTCTTAACGATTAATCGAGAAATGTATTTTTAGTCTCAGCCCTAATCTAGATCACCAAACAAAATGTGTTACATCCCAGACACGAAACCTACTTTTGGAGAGCTTGGGCTTGTGTTTGTATCTTATCACTGCCATGATAAGTTCTCCAATAATATCATTTTCTGTTAAACCCTATGGAATAAAATTATGTTTATAATGGCAGGATGTTAGAAAATACTGTACACAATCTGGGAATTCAATCCTAGTTGCCATACAGGGATTTTACAATCAGTTAATGTGTCACTCTGCAAGTTATTTGAATGAATAATAATACATAGTTATAATATTTGATCTATCTGTATCACCTTCTGCAGTCCAGGCCTCACAGTGACCCCTGCTGACTGATCGCAGTCATGAGCTTCAGGGCCACAGATTCCTGCAGTGAATCTAATAACTGTAAAACTTTACATCTTTTACATTTAAGATGGAACTACAACATGCATTAACAATCAGATTTCAATTTAAACTTCAGTGTCAGACTTGTAATGAAATGCTGTCCAAGTAAAAGGCAAGAACACATGGACGATAAATCAGAGTCTCTAAAGTGACGTGATTTTAACAGATTATTTCCTGTAGGTGTGAGGTAACAGCAGGACATAATCACCATTACAAACTGTTCTCGACAGTGTGTGTGTGTGTGTGTGTGTGTGTGTGTGTGTTTTCTGGTCTTACATAAGGACTCTGAAAGATTATCAAACCACTTAACGTAGGCACAGGAAAATAGAGAACGGAGAGTGTCGGGAAGATGTCACACTGTAGATCCCCCCCCCCCCCCCCCCACACACACACACACACACAGACAATTTATAAGTGCTATTATACTCTGCCTAATTTATATATATATATACACACACAAACACAAAGAAAAAGGGAACGGTTGGGTCAGCAGGAGTAGCAGAAGCGTTACAATGACGAAGGTTGGTTGCCGACAGACAGAGGTACCGACTCGCCAGGGACAAAATATGACGAGCAGATTTCTGAAGAGATGACAGGCGATGACTGTTATCTGAGTCACCGAACAACAAACTCCTCCGCATGCATTTGCAGATTCTCTCTCCCACTCAGAACTTGTTTCTAAACATTAACCCACACACACACAACCGACAAACCCACCCACCCACACACACCCTACACACACACCCACCCACCCACACACACCCACACACACACCCACACACAACCACACACACACACACACACACACACACACACACACACACACACACACACACACACACACACACACACTGTTGTTACCATTGCAGTACAGTCCTCCGAGCAGCTGGCCAGGATGTTGTCGTCATGAGGGCACCAGTCGATATCGAGGACAGGTCCAGAGTGGCCGTTCACCAGCGGGTAGTTCTTATCCACTCGACCTGACTGCAACACACAGCAACAGTGACACACAGGACTGAGTTAGGAGTATTTACAATAACTTACCATCATCCATTCCTCGTAAAACAGTGGTAAGCGTTGATTTATCGGTCAAGAAACATGAAGAAATGTAAGTTAAAACCAGGCTAAATGTTTTTTAGACATGTAAAGTTACATCATTTCAGTTACTTTATTTCAATGTGAAACAGTTCCAAACTACGTACATTTAGTAGCTACTTCCTGGCTTTTGATCACATTACATATCCTCCTCTGCGGATGAAGTTTGCTTAGTTGGAATTATAGATGTTCGAATATCTTTTCTTGTCCAAATGGACCTTGTGGTAAACCACAACAGCTTCATGTGCTGTTGAAGATCATGTGATAAAAAATGGACCTTGTGGTGAGATTATTGGTCTAAGCTACAGTAGCCTATATGTTGAAATAGAGTCATTGGAATCCTGTTGAAACAACAATGATCCTGTTAGCGGGTCACAGGGCAAAACATTGCTGTTGGGCTCCTATTAACCCCCCACCTCTTGCCCTCAGCTGACTATACATGGAAGGTTTGTTAACAGGGAATATGCACCATGTGAGCACAGTAGTCCATACCCGTGTTAAATTACGTTTTGACACAGGGTCCCTCTATACCAGAGGGTACAACATTAGGTAATAATGTAGGGCCTGCATTAGTAGGTATTTTACTGTAGAGGTACCCTGTTGTTGTAAACCAGAACAACTGTGACAGACAAAACCTTCCCAAAAACGTGTAGCATCATGGTGAACTTACAATATTAAACTCATGATGTCACGTCCAAGTTATTCCATGTCTTCTGGTTCCTATCGTGTGAACATGTGTATCAACTTATGCGATATCTCTCCCTCCGCACACATACAACACACACCCTAAGAGACGTGTATTTATAGCTGAGCGACGAGGCGTTGAAAGGGGAGTTTTTCTTTTGGCCTGTTGGGGACCCGGAGGGGGAGATGGAGGACGAGAGCACGTTGGTGTGTATTAATAGCATGTCTGTCACATCACATCACATCCATACCCCCGTGTCGCCAAAAAGCTCTTTGTAACTAATTATCACTGCTGACATGCTGATGAATCTCAGCAGTGAAGACCTTGACCCATGAAATTTCAAAATTATTTATCTCAAAAAGTGAATTTTATTTTGCTTATTTCACTCTCTAGTCCAATTATAACTATACCATAAATCTTGTGGGTTGAAGTCATTTAAAACATAAACATTCTTTACAGGTTCTGAATACCAATATTATATAATAATGCAAAACATTGCAGTATTTTTCTGACAAGTCAATAAACTTCTTTTAAATTCTTGTAATGCTGCACTGTGATTGGCAGTTGGTGTTAGCAGGCCTGAGACCTGCTGCGTGGAAATTGCAACAGACTTGGCTGATTATAGCGGCGTGACGGCGTCGGTAGTTATTTGGAGAGTTACACCCTGAGCTGTGATCTGCAGCTAACTGGACGGACTGTAAAACTGCTCTCAAAAAGACGCAGGTTTTTTTAAACACGTAACACATTTTACTGCAGTATCAGCGACTCATAGACCTTCAAATTAGCAGACGGAAATAAAGCTGGAGATGCATCACTCACAGAAAACTAAATAAATCAATCTCCAAGCAGGCGCTAACAGGGAGCCCACAAGGAAAAAGAAAGAGAGCAAGACCTACTACCTGGAGAAGAAGTACAGAGCAAGAGATTGTTTGTTTGTTTGTTTGTAAGTGAGTAAGTAAGTAAGTAAGTAGTTAGTTAGTTAGTTAGTTAGTTAGTTAGTTAGTTAGTTAGTTAGTTAGTTGGTTAGTAAGTAAGTAAGTAAGTAAGTAAGTAAGTAATTAAGTTAGTTAGTTAGTTAGTTAGTTAGTTGGTTAGTAAGTAAGTAAGTAAGTAAGTAGTAAGTTAGTTAGTTAGTTAGTTAGTTAGTTAGTTAGTTAGTTAGTTAGTTAGTTAGTTAGTTGGTTAGTAAGTAAGTAAGTCAGTTAGTTAGTTAGTTAGTTAGTTAGTTAGTTAGTAAGTAAGTAATTAAGTTAGTTAGTTAGTTAGTTAGTTAGTTAGTTAGTTAGTTAGTAAGTAATTAAGTAATTAAGTTAGTTAGTTAGTTAGTAAGTAAGTAAGCATTATTGAATCAACTACAGCAGTTAAATATGGATTTTAGATCACCGTTTTTATCATATCAGAATAAAATGTTATATTAATTCTATTTTAGCCTTGCATAAAGTACAGTACCAGTAATCTCTTTTACTTAAATTGGATCACTGGAGTATCTAACATGATAATAATAATACTATCTCCCCCCACATTAAAATATTGACGCAAGTTTAGTTTTGTCTTTCTGTTATCCATCATTTATTTTAAGGCGATGTTGTTGTCATCATCACGAGGCTCCACGACATCTTTAAATGTTTGATCTGTTGTTTGTCCTGGCACTGTTCTTCTGTTTCAGCTATTATGCCGTCCTTCCAGGCTTTTCCCCAACATGACAGCTAGAAACTAATTGTATATCCTCTGATATTAAAAGTAAGACAAAATCAAACTTAATAAAAAAAACCTATTATAGCGAAAACAACCATCGCACTTCTGATGCCGGGACGTGGCACTGATCAGCTTTGGCAAAGAGGCTTGTTTTCTGTTTTCCTGCGATTTTTAAGAATTACATTTCAATTATAGTAAGATTAGACACTATTTGACCTCAGTACAGAGCTGCCTGCCGAAGGCTTATGTCATGCAACATCGATCCCATCATAGCTACTTATAGCTAAACATTACAGAACTTTTGGTTGCTGAGAAGAGCCTCCAAACAGGACTGAAGCTAAGTTAAGGAATCTGATGCCACATCTGGACAAAACTGAGAACTTAGTGTAATATGTTTGTAGTTCATTACACTGTACCGTAAATTGTCAAGGATATATGATTATTTTAATGTCTGTCTAATGTTCCTATAAGATTAGCTCACCCTCCTTACTATTACTGTCTTTACTACATGGATATCATATACTTCTGGCCGCACTGATTCCAGTATTCAACATGGCATTGCAATGCTTAACCATGATAAGCTGAGCAATAAAGGTTACGGACTGTCCCTTTAGTAAAAAACGTAGCAAGATATCTTTACTTGTCTTCCTCTTTCCCTGTAAAGTTCTCCCTCTCTTATTGTTTTGCCTGACCTTTGTACTACAAAGACCACCCCTGCTTATAACATCGGAGATGGGCGACCCAGGAGGTTGATTGAAAGGACTACAGTTTTCTTTCAAAATACTGACAAACACGTAATA